>NC_090258.1:39460835-39555835 GCF_037325665.1 Littorina saxatilis
TCTTGACGCATACGGCACGATGTGCTCCAAAACGCACCTCAAGTATAGTATATTTTAATTCATTAAATCTAAGTGAGTGATTGCGCTTCAGAGCGCCGCTTCTCTCCGGTGTTGTAAAAACAAAAATTGTTGAGAAGCGCCGCCTGGCGGCAATACGACCGCGCCCTGTATGACGCGACCACCTTGTAACAAGCATCACGTACACAAACAAGGGAAGTAACTCAGTAGAAGTAACCCAAACCAAACATCACAAAGAGTGCTCTTTCTTTGCTTAATCTACAAAATTTCATCACAAGAGCTTTCAGTAGTAGTGAATAATAGTAGTAATACTACAGGAAGGATAAAGGAGCAGGGTACTTCGATCGACCGTCGCTTTATACACGCTCCTCTGCTTCAATTAAGCTTTTAAAACCCTTCCTAAAATTGCAAAGTGAATTAAGGTAGTCCTTCTACGCTGTAGCATTATTTGTAACGCAGATTCCAGTGGTAAAACTTTTGAAGCGATCTGAGGGCTCCTTTCCATAGGTATTATCCCTTTAAGCAGGTCAAGCCTTGTTGTCTTTCAGGTTCTCCTGTTGGTGTGTGCCACAAACGGCCAGTACGCTCTCTTCAATGGGGCCTGTCCGCCCGAGAACTCGCATGTGGTGGAATTCAGAAACCTGACTGATGTAAGGGCCCCTATATTCATCCCACTCGTGTAAGTTCACGGATAGCCCCCGATGAGGGAGTGTATTAGTTGTGCGTTCAATACTTTTTCTTGTCTTTTTCTGCATTTAGACACCCTTGGTTTACATTGCTCTTAATGCCCCGGTCTCACATATACGATTTTTCGGAAGTGTCGGATCGGCTAGGTCGGAAGTGTCGGATGCAAATTCGGCTCCAAATTTCACTCCCGACCTGTCCTTACGACTGATCCGACCATGTAGCCGACAAGCAGACGACAACCACCCGACTTTAGGGCCGACAAATCCGACATGTGTCCAGACACTTCCGACTGCAGTAACCACAATTCCGACTGCAGTTACGACAGGCCCGATTATTAGCTGAAAAACTTCGGAACAATAGCCGACTCTCACGACCAGTGTAACGACTAAACCGACTAGCTAACGACTGTCCTAACGACAAATCAGACTGCCCTAACGACAAATCAGACACCATTACGACTAATCCGAACGACGCACACGACACACAAGAATATTATTTCGACTTGTCCGATCACAAGCCGGTCGAGCCGATTTAGGATGGTCGGGGAAGTCGGGACTAAACACTTCAAAACTATGCTACCGACAAATCCGACCACCCTTACGAGTCTTCCGACCACCGTTACGACTAATCAGAATCGCCTTACGACTAAACCGACACGCTTACGACAACCACCCGACAAATTTCTATTCGTCTGAGTCGGGAGGCTCTTCCGACTGTTTTGAACATGTTCAAAACAGTCTGAAGGGCTTTCCGAACTAACCGACTTTTCAAAAACAAAATTGCTAATTCTCACGAACTCTCCGACCTCTTCCGACTTCCAGCCGACTACCTAAAGTCGGGTGACATTCGTAGATGTGAGACCGGGGCATTACATGGCTGATGACCCATCGGTATGTTATGTTACAGTCAATAAATGAAATCAGTCATTACATGTAATGACTGAAAGTTTTAGTCATTGAGTGTAATATTGACTGTTTCATGCAGGCATTACGTGTAATGACTTAAATCTCTGGTCATTACGTGAGGTCACAGTCAATAAGTGAAATCAGTCAATAGGTGAAATTTGTTGGAACCATTTTTAGACAATTAGAAAATGTAATGTATTTCCATTTCCATTGATTAAAGGTAAATAGAAGCAAATTTAATGCATGTTCAAGTTGTCTTGTTTTGGCATGAAAGGGTGTGATGACATCTACTGTTGCACTGTAGCCTTGCTTTGAAGCAGGAACACTTCCTTGTCTGACATCGTTTTGGTCCAGAGCAATGAGCGCTTCTGGGGTGATAACGCGAGACAACTCCTGTGATCTTGCCGCGAGGTTCCGCCTGTTACCATTGTCTTGTTACCGTATAAAATGCACGACTTACACACGAACTGTTACCAAAGCGACATGCTATTTGGGACCAATGCACGTTTGTTTCCTTTCTCGTGTGATCTTGCCGCGAGGTTCCGCCTGTTACCAGCCGAAAGAAAGAAGGGGCATAACCTCACCAGAACCGCCCATTCCATTTCACAAAACCCTGACCATCTATATATATATATATATACGTCTTGTGTCTGTGTGTGTGTCTGTTGGCAATGCGCGGCCAAGGTTCTCGATGGATCTGTTTCAAATTTGGTGGCCCTATTCAGGTACACCCGGGACACAACCAACCTGGTCGATGAGATATTTCAACACGTGCTCTCAGCGCGCAGCGCTGAACCGATTTTGTGTTTTTTTGTCTGGATCCACTACCAGTAACTCTTCCTTATCTTCTCCAGTGTTTTCAGCGTTTACCTCCCTTCCTTCGTATGGCGCGCGGATATTCCCATTCCGTTACTATTTTTAGAAGGTCACTGCACGTTACTATTTTAGAAGGTCTCCAGTGTTTTGCGCGTTTATCTCCTTTCCTTCGTGCGCCGGCGAAGCCGGCGTACACCCGGCAAAGCCGGGTCCCAGGCGCAGCCTGGTATTCGGCTCTACTTCTTCCCGGCGAAGCCGGTACCCGGCGAAGCGGGTAATCATCTAGTTACACATAGATGTCTGAACGACTGCGCTTCGGAGAGATACGGTCTGGATCGAATTCCAGTTCTCCGTTGTCAGTTCTGAGAGAGAGAGAGAGAGAGAGAGAGAGAGAGAGAGAGAGAGAGAAGAGAGAGAGAGAGAGAGAGAGAGAGAGAGAGAGAGAGAGAGAGAGAGAGAAGAGAGAGAGAGAGAGAGAGAGAGAGAGAGAGAGAAGAGAGAGAGAGAGAGAGAGAGAAAGAGAGAGAGAGAGAGAGAGAGAGAGAAGAGAGAGAGAGAGAGAGAGAAGAGAGAGAGAGAGAGAGAGAGAGAGAGAGAGAGAGAGAGAGAAGAGAGAGAGAGAGAGAGAAGTAAGAGAGAGAGAGGGAGAGAGAGAGAGAGAGAGAGGGAGAGAGAGAGAGAGAAGAGAGGGAGAGAAGAGAGAGAGAGAGAGAGAGAGAGAGAGAGAGAGAGAGAGAGAGAGAGAGAGAGAGAGAGAGAGGGTAATTCGCCGATTATCTCTTGGTACTCTTCTTGGGGTCGAAGATTCCTGGCTTTGGAAGCCTTTTGTTTTTTTTAGATCTTCTAGAAATAACTTTTGTAACGCATCCAATTTCTGCTGCTTTGTCGACTGCTTTCAAAAGTATTACTGAGACAAACAAGTGAGGTTAGTCATAGAATCACAAATTGGCGTGTTAGACTAGAGCAGAGAATGTCGTGAATTGTACTCACTAATTGGGCAAGAATCTACTCACAAGTAAACTGTACTCAAGTTTGCTTGACGTGATGGTTTTTTTTTTTGTTTTTGTTTTGTCCTTACACCTGTTCCTTGTCCCGGTGTGCACTCACGCCGCCCCGTCCCTGCACTCACTGCTCCATCCACATCTGAATTTCGTTCCGCTGCCAGACTTGTCGATTTTACAGACGCTCCAGGGAGGGATGTCGGGTCGTTGCGGTAGGCTACCCTCGGAAGATGACACTGCACTTCTGCTGAGTCACTTCGACGGTGTTCAGTAGTGGGTCTGTCCCGAGCTAACGGACGCAGCCCACTACCTACTATGCCCCCTACTAACGACATTGACAGCTAAGTCGCGGAGCCAGACTGAGTGAGGGTCCCCTCCAGAGAGCAGACCGCCACCACGTCACACGTTGAGGACTGACAGCAGAAGTACTATTTAGGGAAGGATCGAACAGGAACACTGAGACCAAGGTCACCATGAGAGCTCCGGGCATGAAGGGCCACAAGAGCAAGGACACTTTATAATTTTGGATGATTAATGAGATGAGGATGATTATAATGATGATGCTATGGATTTCCAATTTGGTTTGAGACTACGTGACAGGGCAGCACTCAACGCTTACTGTCATAATCTATCCTGGTGTCAACCAGGCCCGAGAACTGCCGCACCTGCGGTGTTGGTCAGGTAAACAGAACCTGAGCACCCTCAAAGTCGCATTCGTTAAGTGAATGACACTCGGCTGTGTGATTCCAGCCTTCCCATAGGAACCATAGCACTTCCACTCTGGGTAGGAGCCGACCGTAGCCCGAAAAACCCACATGACCCTGATGGGATTCGAACCCACGACCTCCCGGCCCACAGCCCGATGCGCTAACCACTGCGCTACGGGGGCCGGTGCTTGACGTGATGTTAGTGATTTACAACCAAGGTCAATCGTCGTAAAAATAATAAAATCAACGCACTGACAATACTATAACCATTTTGTCATCTTTTCCTTTTGTAAATAAAGGAAAGGATAAAAGCCCTTTTTACATTTAGTCAAGTTATGACTAAATGTTTTAACATCGAGGGGGGAATCGAGACGAGGGTCGTGGTGTGTGTGTGTGTGTGTGTGTGTGTGTGTGTGTGTGTGTGTGTGTGTGTGTGTGTGTGCGTGCGTGTAGAGCGATTCAGACTAAACTACTGGACCAATCTTTATGAAATTTGGCATGAGAGTTCCTGGGTATGATATCCTCAGACGTTTTTTTCATTTTTTTGATAAATGTCCTTGATGACGTCATATCCGGCTTTTCGTGAAAGTTGAGGCAGCACTGTCACGCCCTCATTTTTCAACCAAATTGGTTGAAAGTTTGGTCAAGTAATGTTCGACAAAGCCCGGACTTCGGTATTGCATTTCAGCGTGGTGGCTTAAAAATTAATTAATGACTTTGGTCATTAAAATTCTGAAAATTGTAAAAAAATTTTTTTTTATAGAACGATCCAAATTTACGTTCATCTTATTCTCCATCATTTGCTGATTCCAATAACATATAAATATGTTATATTTGGACTAACAACAAGCTCTGAAAATTACTGTTACGGTAAATATATAAAAATTATTATCAAAATTAAATTTTCCAACTCAATTTAAAAACACTTTCATCTTATTCCTTGTCGGTTCCTGATTCCAAAAACATATAGATATGATACTAGAGGAATACCCGGCTTCGCCGGGGTGAATCGCGAGACAGAGACAGACAGCGTGGCGGTTCATCACAATCACCTCTGCAAGCGAAGTCCTGTCACACGGGATTGAGAATTTTAGAGCTTATTTCTTAGCCCTATATTTTCTGTTGTGGCTTCTCAAATGCCAGAACATACAGACAGACAAAAGCCGCTAGACCCCATCACAAACAGAACTCTACAATCAACAGGTTTTTTCCCACACACACACACAAACACACACACAGAGAAGCCGTATATATATAATATGTATATCTATATCTATAAATATATAGAGATAGGTGAGTGTATTTTTTGCGTGGCTATAAATTGATTCGACCTTTTCACTTTGACAGTACGAACAACTTACGGGTGCAAGGGAAGCGTTCTGGACAGCGCAGTGACATTCTAAAAATAGTACCTCAGAAACGGGAATTTGGGGTGAACGGTGCGACAGAGACAGACAGCGTGGCGGTTCACCACAATCACCTTTGAAAGGCGAAGTCCTGTCAAACGGGATTGAGAATTTTAGAGCTTATTTCTTAGCCCTATATTATCTGCTGTGGCTTCTCACATGCCAGAACATACAGACAGACAAAAGCCGCTAGACCCCATCACAAACAGAACTCTATAATACATAGGTTTTTGCCTACACACACACACAAACACACACACACAGAGAGAAGCCGTATATATATATGCATATCTGTATCTATAAATATATAGAGATAGGTGAGAGTGTATTTTTCGCGTGGCTATAAATTGATTCGACCTTTTCACTTTGACAGTAAGAACAACTTACGGGTGCAAGGGAAGCGTTGTGGACAGCGCAGTGGACAGCGCAGTGACATTCTAAAAATAGTAATAGTAACTTAGAACTGAACGGGAAAGCCACACGAAGGAAGGGAGATAAACGCCAAACACTGGAGAAGATAAGGAAGAGTTACTTATAATGGTGAAATGAACGCAAAAACGAAAATGAGTTCAGCGCTGCGCGCTGAGAGCCCGTGTTGAAATATCTCATCGATGATATTGTGTCCGGGGTGTAGCTGAATACGGTGTCCAAATTTGAAAAAGATCCACCGAGAACTTTGGCGTTGTGATGTGGTGTAGCGGCTATGGTGTGTCGGTATGGGGGCCCGGGTAAGCTGAGGTGGAACCAAAATAGCTGAGGTGGAACCAAAATCGGTTCCGCGCTGCGCGCTGAGAGCACTTGTTGAAATATCTCATCGATGAGGTTGTGTCCGGGGTCTCTCTGAATAAGCCCACCAAATTTGAAGCAGATCCATCGAGAACCTTGGCCGCGCATCGCGCACAGACACACAGACAGACAGACAGACAGACAGACAGACAGACAGACACTAGTCGTATATATATATAGATGTTTGGATTAAAAACACGCTCAGAAAGTTAAAACGAAGAGAGGTACAGAAAAGCGTGCTATCCTTCCCAGCGCAACTACTACCCCGCTCTTCTTGTCAATTTCACTGCCTATGCCGTGAGCGGTGGACTGACGATGCTACGAGTATACGGTCTTGCTGCGTTGCATTGCGTTCAGTTTCATTCTGTGAGTTCGACAGCTACTTGAGTAAATGTTGTATTTTCGCCTTACGCGAGTTGTTAGTCATTGCGCTTATTGCCTGATTTCACCTATTTACTGCCACCTCTGACGATCCAGTCATTACACGTAATGACTACAGATTTTAGTCATTACACGTTTTTTCCTTGTTTTTTACTACCTATTTTATTCATGTTTTTATTACTTAGTTAGTGGAAGAATCTTTTGTAATGTATGTTTGATGGTGTATGCTTTTAATTAAGCGTTGTTGACTATGAATGTAGATGTAAATGCTTGTATAACTGTGTTTTAATTTTAAATGTGTCAAGCGCAAAGAGCATAACTGTAAAGTTATGATGTTGCGCTATATAAATGCTCATTATTATTATTATTATTATTATTATTATTATTATTATTATTATTATTATTATTATTATTATTATTATTATTATACTGCCTGTAGGAAACATTACGTGTAATGACTACAATTTTCAGTCATTACATGCAATCGGTGATTTCACTTATTGACTGTAACATATATTCACATCACATTTTCCTTCCTTTACCTGAAACAAACGTTACGGACACAGTCTTTCCTGCAAAAGACGCTGACTGTGTGTTTCATAGAAACCGTTTGCTGAAGGACGACAACTAAGCACCTCTCATTTATAATTGACCTTCAACCAATTTTGTGACCTTGACTTTGACCTTCAACCAATTATGTGACCTTGATTTTGACCTTGCGTTTTACAGCGACCTTTAGCCGAAAGACACCAGTACGCACCTGTCTTTTATTACTCAGTATATCATCGTCTTATGTTTGACCTTCACCTAGTTTTGTGACCTTGACTTTGACCTTGTGTTTTACAGCGACCGTATGTTGAAGAGCGTTCAGTAAGCAACATATTCTTATATTTTGCCTTCACCTAATTGTGTGACCTTGACTTTGACCTTGCGTTTTACAGCGACCTTTAGCCGAAAGACACCCAGTACGCACCTGTCTTTTATATTTGACCTTCACCTAATTTTGTGACCTTGACTTTATCTTTGTGTTTTAAAGGGACCGTATGTTGAAGAACGCTCAGTAAGCAACATCGTCTTATAGTTGACCTTCACCTAGTTTTGTGACCTTGACTTTGACCTAGTGTATTAAAGCGACCGTATGTTGAAGAACGGTCAGTAAGCAACAGCTTCTTATATTTGAACTTCATCTAATTTTGTGACCTTGACTTTGACCTTTTGTTTTATAGCGACCGTGTGTTGAAGGACGCTCAGTACGCTCTGCCCGAGATTGCGTTGAAGTTGGCGGAAGTCGACTTGGCATGGAAAATAACCCTGCCCACCAAGGATACCAAGTCGATGCTCCCATACGCGCCCTTGTGAGTACAGCAGAGAGAGAGAAAAAGAGAGAGAGAGAGAGAGAGAGAGAGAGAGAGAGAGAGAGAGAGAGAGAGAGGGAGGGAGGGAGGGAGGGAGGGAGGGAGGGAGGGAGGGAGGGAGGGAGAGAGAGAGAGAGAGAGAGAGAGAGAGAGAGAGAGAGAGAGAGAGAGAGAGAGATCAAATCAAATCAAATCAAATTCAAATCAAATCAAATCAAATCAAATCAAATCAAATCACATTTTATTTTACGAGGGTTGTGGCCTAAGGATTGTACTAATAGTAATACGTTTTCAAATGTATTGTACGTTTTTTGCATCGCCTCTATGTAAATAACATAATTTTATGTGAAGCACCCTATTTAAAACATGTTGAAACAACTTTAAATGCTCTTGGTCTTAGTGGTTTTTGGCATGACCAGTTTAATTTACGATGTTCCGAAAAATGGGTTAAATTGAAAACGTTGCAATGCTAAAAAGATCAATATATAAAATCGTGATTATTGGAATTAAATGTAAACGAAACTTGTTTGAACTATAGATTGTTTAAAGAAAATTATTTGAACATTTTACCCCATAACCTAGCACTCTCTTTTTTACGCTTTAGAACATTAAATCATAAATTGCCAATTCAGAAAGGCCGAATATTTTTTTTAACTTTTGGGAAGACGCTTAAGCGTGCCCTTTTAATCGATAAACAATAACATTATATAACACACTTGGTATCTGTATGTTTAACTGTACATTAATCTGTGGCACAGCACATTTAACATTTACTTTTGGCGCGAATTCTTACAATACATAAATGGACAAGAATGTATTAATCTATGCGGTTGTGTCTGCGGTGTCAAAATTTGCGACATCAACATAATCATGAATCCACTCACACACATACATATGCATATGCACATATACTTAATCATTTTCATTTACAAAATACTCAAACGTCTCAACCCTAATTCGCAATTAAACATTATATTTAAATCAATAGGCCTACCATATCTAAACTTGCTGATACACATTTTTGCTATCAACAAAATATGATTTATAATTTTGTTTGTTGAGGTATGTATTCCTGGTAAATAACCAAACAATACATCATGTTCTGTTAACATAACATTTTCTTTCGTATTAACAAAAATACATCTAATAACATGTTCCCAAAATAACCTCATTTTTCTACATTTCCAATAAAAGTGCTCAATATAATCTATTTCGTTACAGAGACTACACAAATTATTTTCTTTCAACTTCATCTTGTGGAGTAAAATGTTTGTGGGGTAAATATTATGTAATATTTTCCATTGAAGCAACTTTAATCTTTCCTCGCTAGTACATTTAATTGCCAAGAGCCAATATTTCTCGTCAATGGAAATATTATATTTATGTAACCAGAATTTTACAGAGCAGGGTACGCTTGCTTTTGCATTTGTTAAGATAGCGCGGAAGGTTTTTTTAACAGGTCTTGTAGACAGGGCCCAGATTCGTCGCTCGCGTTTCCGTTGGCTGTGTCCTCCCGCAGCGCACGCGCGCGGAGGGCCGTGTGCAAAGCATTATACTCAAAAAGCCGTGTGGCGCTATAACCAACAGTGGTACAAATCTGTTCATACGGGACAATATTACCGTCTATCCATATATCACGTACAACATTCACCTCAGCTTTAATCCAATTTTCAAAACACAAAACATTCTTTTTAAAAACAATACCTGCATTATTCCACAAACATTGATCAATAAATCGTTCTTTTTCTACAAAAAACAAATGTCTATTCTCAATCCATTTTTTTAAAACATGTTGCCAAAATTTCGATTTTATTCTCATCAGGCCTACAAACTGTCTCGGGGTGGCAGTTGATTGAAAACAACACAGACGACTTCCAAGAACGTCATAATAATGTCTTGGAACTAATTTCCAATTTTGAAAATCTGTTTGCTGTAGCCTAGCTGCCCAGCATAACAAAAAGGATGTCTGCATATCATGCATGTTTATCATGTTAATACCGCCCATTTCTAATTTATCACACAAAACTGTTCGTTTAACCTTCTCAAAAGCTTTAGTGTTTGAATACTTGCGTTTCCACAGAAATTTAAAGAGGATAGTGTTCAGTCTGTCAAGCACTTTTGTCGGAGCAGAGAGTGCCTGCAAAACGTATACAAACTGGGATATCAAAAATGTTTTAATTATGCACAATTTACCGCTAATACTTAAATTTCTTCTTGACCACATTCCAACAGTTCTTTCAATTCTATCAAAACGTTTTGACCAGTTTTCTTCAATGTCAGAAGCAACAATATCATTCCTAAATATTATACCCAGAATCTTTAACTGTTTTGTCCATTTTATATTACAACATTGTTCTGGGCTGTTCTTCATGGATCCCAACCACATTGCTTCGGTTTTATTTTGATTCAAATTTAAATTTGAAATATACGAGAACTGTTTTACTATCAATAATACCTGTAGCAGGTCGTGTTTGTCTTTGAGAAACAGTGTTACGTCGTCTGCATACATTGCCAGTTTTAACACATATTCCATATTTCTCTCTCGATCAAATGATGGAAAATTCAGTCCTTTTATGGTTTGATCACTGCGGATTTTAATGGCTAGGATTTCAAGGCCAAGGACGAAGGCCATCGGAGAAAAATTACACCCCTGACGGATCCCGGTTAATACGTCGAATTCCTCGGAAATCCAACCAACGTAATTAATACAACTTGTGGTGTATTTCATTAATACTTTTACCCAATTTAAAAAATGTCCACCAAAACCAATTTTTTTAAATGCCCAAATCATATATTCCTTTGATATTGAATCAAAAGCTCGTGCAAAATCCAGACCAGAAAGGCCGAATATTAAATATATCACATAACGAAAGAATATGTGTTAAATGACAGTCTGGAGAACTCAGAGATGAATTTCATTATATATTTCAGTGTCATTTTTTTTAACACTTGAGGAAAAAGTTGCTACCATTGTATTTTCGTAAAAATTCAAATGCAGTCAAATTTAAACATTGATTTGAATTAATCAAAAAACGAAAGTTATTGAATTTGATATATTTTATTAAGATTATTTGGAAAGAGTTCTGATTAGTTGTTCACGTCTTGTATTAAAATAAAAACGAAAACAGAAACAAATACAGTCCTGTTAAACCATTTATAATTACAATTATTTAGTTATGAATTAAGTTGGATTTATTTCCGGTTAATTATTACAAATCTTTTTTATTGTGTTTATTGTAATTTTTTTTCAAATTCATGTAACCCCAGTTTTTTTTTTAGATAAATATTGACTTGACTTGACTTATGACTCATGCATTGGGATATTTTTACAGTGGGCTGAATTAGCTCGAGGATAGAGTTTATCCAGGGCTAAAGTCTCTACCCTCGACACGTACATACCGGCCCTGACCACGAGTGGCATGAACACACACAAACATACTGGGAAATATTTAATCGACACCTCCCCCCCCCTCCCCCCCGACACACACACACACGCGTCCAAATACGAATAATGGTGTCACTTAAAAATTCTATCAATTCTGCTACATGTCTTCCAAGGAATTGGCAAAGAATGTCGAGAACAATCTTTTTCTCGGTGACTTCTGAGGTTAGTTACGGTGTAAAAGGCATCCGTGCCCAGAAAATAGGCCTGCAAACGGAGGGGGTCGTTTCAGTTAGGAGGGGTCTTTATGAGAGGTTCCATTGTATCAGAACCCCCCCCCCCCCAAACAAAACTATTAAAAAAAATTTAAAAAAACCCAACTCGGTCCCCGCAAGGCGCAGTGCATGCATCGGTATCGTAGGTCATTAACATGTTGATACAATGTCCAGTTTGGATCGGTGCTGCCAGAAGCACCACCACGCCTGCTCCTCGCTGGACATCAAGCTCTCCTACCTCAAGTTTCAGGGCGGCATATGCTGGGTCGTGTTTCCTGAACACCAATTCGTCTACAAGAGATGCACGTGAGTCTTGTCGTAGCTAAGCTACTTTATCCTACATACATGTGAGATACCGCTCATGTCATAACAATATTGTTCACCACAGTTCATGTGAATGAGGTCATGTAAAACTAATCTGGCAGGGACCTGTTTTTCCACTACGAATGATGCCCCGAAGTCCTCGAGACAAATCTTTATTATGGAAACACTTTTGTCCTTGATGTTTCCCATGAAAGAATGTTTAGAACAAACACGTCACGCAACGCTTTCCAGGTTGACGTTACTTTGCTTTGACGTCAAAGATTGCACGAGGCATTGTAAGAGATAGAGGTTCCATTAAAAGCGTCTTCAATTCGTACACGTGGACTCAGGGACGTTTGGAGCTGAAGGCATGAAAGTACATTGTGTAGGATAAACAGAATACTACATGGCTTGGTGTGTCTTACCAGATTTACACTCGTTGCTTTTTCAAATATTGAAAAGCTCGCTTTCGCGTCAAACAAACCCCGTGAGGTATGGCAGGGCTTGCAGCAGGTCACTCAGTACAAGAAAAAGCCAGCAGCGTCAGACGATCACGACCCGACCCTTCCGGATAAACTGAACAGTTTCTACTGTAGGTTTGACAAGAAAAACCCAAACCCAGGTTATCGTCCCTCTTTGCCGGATGACCCCTCACTTATAATCCCACCTTTCAATGTCCAGGAGGCGGAGGTGAAGAAGCTGTTTAAACAGCAAAACGTCAGGAAAGCCTCGGGTCCGGATGGTGTTTCGCCTGCTGCTCTTAAGTGTTGCTCTGATCAGTTAGCACCCGTGTTCACAGACATTTTTAATGAGTCCTTAGAGAAGCATTCTGTCCCCCGCTGTTTTAAGTCGTCGGTGATAGTCCCTGTCCCCAAGAAACCCCGTGTCGCCCAGCTTAATGACTACCGCCCAGTCGCACTCACATCAGTGGCCATGAAGGTTTTTGAGCGGATGGGATCGTTCTGTCCTACTTAAAGGCATGCACTGGTGCCTCACGTGACCCTCTCTAGTTCGCTTATCGGGCAAACAGATCGGTTGAGGACGCTGTAGCGCTAGGTCTGTTCCACATCCTGCGTCATCTGGAGAAGCCACGTTCATACGCTAGAATCTTATTTCTCGATTTTAGTAGTGCTTTTAACACAATTATCCCCCACATGCTGTTTGACAAGCTGTCAGCCCTGAACGTACATCCGTCCATCTTTCATTGGGTTTTAGACTTTCTCTTAGACCGTCCACAGGTAGTCAAGGTGAACGGTTCATACTCTTGCTCAGCCACGCTGAACACAGGGGCACCCCAGGGGTGTGTGCTTTCTCCACTTTTATTCACACTTTTCACGAACGACTGTGTATCATCAGATCCATCTGTGCTGGTTCTGAAGTTTTCAGATGACACGACAGTTGAGGGGCTGATTTCCAACGATGATGAAAGTGTGTATAGAGAGGAGGTGGAACAGTTGGTTGGCTGGTGCTCTGACAACAACTTAGAGCTCAATGTCTCTAAAACCAAAGAAATGATTGTAGATTTTAGAAAGAACAAACTCGCACTCACCCCTTTAGAGATCAACGGTGTAAGTGTTGAGCAGGTCGACTCCTTTAGATTTTTAGGCACAATCATCTCGAGCGACCTCACATGGGACAAAAACACAGAGCCCATTATCAAGAAGTGTCAGCAGAGGCTTCACTTCCTTAGACAGCTGAAGAAATTTAGACTGAACCAAGCCATCCAAAAGCAGTTCTATAGGGCTACTGTAGAAAGCATTCTGTGTTTTTCAGTCACCGTGTGGTTTAGCGGTGCCAGTGCTAGGAACAAGGAAGAGCTGGAGCGCATTGTCAGACAAGCGTCTCGTATTGTGGGTTGCGAACTTCCGTCAGTCGCCTCACTGTACAGCTCACGTTTAGCAAAGAGAGTTAGGGGTATAGTGGCAGACTCATCTCACCCAGCCAGCCATCTGTTCGAGCCCCTCCCGTCAGGCAAGCGCTTCCGCGCTCTGAAGAGCAGGACTTCTCGTTTCAGGAACAGTTTCTTTCCTGAGGCAGTCCTTGCGGCCTCAATGGTGGATCGTTCTTAGATCTGTTAGATCTGTGATATGTGTCAGCTAAAGTTTTGAAATGGATCGAGTATCCTTAAATGAAATATCTTAATAGATATAAGGGTTGTGTCCTTTGAATAACTGTGTCAGCATGTACTCGGATTTATTATATTGATGATTATATTTTTAGATATGATTTTAGGGAATTCATTTATCTTTATCCATGCAACCTGTGATTACTCCTGTCAAATTGGTGCTAAAAGAACAACCAGTCCGTTTTGAACTGTCTGGTTGGTATACACACGTAAATAGGCCCAGTGAAATTGAACACTTTATCTGTACATAAATATTATGATATATGCGTGTGCAAGGAGTGTGAAGTTTTATGCATACACCATAACAAAATCCTGTGCTTTGCATTTGGTAAATAAACTGTTTGACTTGACTAGTTCAATATTTAACAAAGCAACTCGTGTTAATCTGGTACGACACAGCATGCCATGCACGTAGTATTCTCTATTTCTCTCTCTCTCTCTCCGTCTCTCTCTGTCTGTCTGTCCCTTTTTCTGTCTGTCTGTCTGTCTGTCTCTGTCTCTCTCTCACTCTCTCTCTCTCTCTCTCTCTCTCTCTCTCTCTCTCTCTCTCTCTCTCTCTCTCTCTCTCTCTCTCTCTCTCTCTCTCTCTCTCTCTTCAAAAGGAAAATAGACGTGCGGGTGCTTAATAAATGCTTGTGACGCACAAACAAGGAACAGCCTTACTTGTCCATCGTCATTCTTGACCATTTGTTTTCTCTCGAAAAACGCAGTTTTGATCCAACAATCTGAAGTGAAATATTCCATACAACACCCGCTAGCCAGTAAAAGTGAGTCACTGTTCGAAATCCACAGTTCTGCATGGGAGCAGGGCTGTTGTGCACGACAGAATGACTAACCGAGTGGAAGCCAGACGTGGGGTTGGATTGACGCGGGGTTGGATTGGTTGAAACTGAGATTTTCTTAAACAAGATGTTATTCCGAAAACATGGGGTGGCATATTATATAGTACAACAGGAACAATTAAGACCACACAACAAGCTAAGCTTATACTAAGTGTGCTTACGTACATATTTACATCTAAACTAGGAATCAATTGTTCATGTGCTGTCAAAGGTAAAATAAGTACCAATACCCTCGTTAGAGATATCAAACAAAGTTAAACAAATTCTACAAAAGAATCAGAGGTTTGTTTGTGATAACTCATAACTCATAACTCATAACATTTTATTGATCCAACAAAGGAAATTATATTGGTCATCAGCACATATAGGTCATTAATTAATAATTATAAAAGAATAAGAGAAGAAAATTCATAAAACCCATGATAAGGCCAAAAAAAATAATAGGTGTGGTTACGGTAACATAGCCAAAAAAAATAGGGTAGGAAGGTAGGCAATCACTTTTTTTTTTTTTTAACTTTTTTTTTCCAATGTGTACAAATTAAACCTACTTGACAGGGAAATAAGTGTGCGAATCGGGCGCTTTCGCTTTCATTGCGTTTTCTGCACTCGTTTACTTGTTTTATTTTGGTATTTTTGTGACAAATGTAATAAAAAGTTATAGGGTCGGCCCCCAAAAATAGGGTAGGTCGGGTTACCGTAACCACACCTATTTTTTTTTTAGGCCTAACAAAAAAAATATCTAAAGTAATATATGTACAACTACAATACCAATCCGACGCCGCAGGTGGATCCCAACTGGTTGGTAACTTTCTTGTGCGCTTCAGTCCTGGTTTCTGTTGTACAGCTGCTGTTCCTGCCTGCTGGCCGAGGACGCGCCGGTGGTGGGCCGCTGCGTGGAGACTGACTACCAGACCGTGTTTATCATCGCCTACTGCCCTCACATCATGTACTCGGACAGGTCAGTTTGATCCGTTTTTATCTCGCATGATCTCTGTGAGCTCCCAGTCCGTATATTAGAAGAAAAAACCCCACAGTTAATTCAAATAACCAAAGGGAGGTAAGCGCTCTAAACGCATACGACATGTGTAATGGAGTAAGCGAGAACATTTTCCACAGTTAATTGTTATCAGTTAATAAATTGAGACGATTTTCGGAAATAACTGCGTCGGGTATTTGTATAGGTTGTGAAAGAGTGAATGCCCTCTGACAAATAACTTCACATGTGCTCCTGTTCACGTGTTTCCGACACACCCCTCGCAAGTGATTGGCCCCTCCAATGTTTGTCCGAATAAAAAGCAAGGGCATTCACTCTTTCACAACCCACACAAACCTGACAAGAGTTATTTTCGGAATTCGTCCATTGCATACCATTCATTATCCGAAGCGATTCTGCGAGTGAGATGACGTCATTTTGGCCCCACTTGTTTCTGAGCATTTACTTTTCAGATCTTTTCAAATGGTCAGGTGTTGTCGTTATGGGGAGGTAGTTGTTATTGAGAGGGAGTCGCAAGGGCAGATTCGACTGTATTTCTAATGATGTTGCTTACTGAGCATTTTCTTTTCAGATCTGTTCATATGGTCAGCTGTTGTCGTTATGGGAAGTTAGTCGTTATTGAGAGGGACCGCACGGGCAGACTTGACCGTATTTCTAATGCTGTTGCGATTCAATCTCAGGTTCTAGAAGATCGCGGTGAAGATCCCCACTCGCTGCCGCTGCCAGGCCGCCTGTCGTTATGGGGAGTTAGTCGTTATCCAGAGGGAGTCGCAAGGGCAGATTCCACTGTATTTCTAATGGTGTTGCAATGAAATCTCAGGTTCCAGAAGATCGCGGTGAAGATCCCCACTCGCTGCCGCTGTCAGGCCGCCTGCCCCACCCCCCTGGACTACGTGCTTCCTGATGGTTCTCCGTCCGAAGAGAGGAGGGTGCAGGGACCGGGCTCCAATAGATACCAGCAAGCCCTGCCGAACGGCCATTAATACGGAAGGGAGAACTAAGCGTTTCGCTGGCAAGACGGAAGTCGTTGAATTCTGTAGGAAAGGGAAGCAAAAACAACCGAAGCTAAACACAGGATATGTATGCATTTATTTGGTATTATTCATTCATTTCTTGAAATTAAATCTATTGAACGTTGAATCAAGCCCTGCCTTTTAACCTCGGAGGGGAAGAACTTTACATTTTGCTGACAAGTCGTAAAACTCTCTAGGACAGGAAAGCACAAAGAACCACGGCTAAAACCGTAGCAGAGTGGAATCGTTTGGAGGAGAAGGTTGTCCAGGCAAGCTCTGCCGCTGCATTTTCAGCAGCGGTTAGCAGAGGTGTCATGACGGCCACTCCGCACTAGCGCCAAAAATTATTTTAACCTGCTTTTAAATTCGGTTAGGGATAGGATTTAGGGGGTTGGGGGATCTGCGTGTGGGGGAAGGCTGGGGGTGTCACTCGGATGCTGCCTGTTCTTCAACCACCCCCCTAGCCCCACTAACTGACCTCCCTAGAAAAGGAGGATAGGCTAGGATCAAATAATTCCTATTATTAAAATTTTTAATTTTTGGGGTTGAGCTCTCTCGTTTCCGTTGCGATGATAACCTAAAAAGGTTCCTGCAATGTATCGATCCTGATCCTGATCCTGAAAACATGAACTGCATTCCTTATGATTATTAAAAAAACAAATCTATGCAGCGCTTGATCCAGTTCAGGCCCTGACTATAATCAGTATTAGACATACATAGAGAGCCTATAAATTCCTCTGGCAAGACGGTAGTCGTTCATCTCTCTAGAAAAAGCCCCAAGACTCAAAAACAAGGTTTAATCTGTGAAAATGTAGGTCAAAAACACAATGACACAATGTTTCATTTTTCTTGATTGTGAGTCTTAATTGGTTTTAACATGTTTTGGCTACTATGTTTTGGATACCTATTTACAAACAAGGCAAATGTCCTCGTTTGTTAGTTCCTTTTGTGTAGGGGGGTCGTAAGTTTGTGGTTTTGAATAACAAAATGTGAAGCAGATGTGTTCAACATTTCGAATCTTTTAGTTTTAGAGGTTTTTTTCCTCCCAAAACAAGTTAATTTTTCTGTGGATTTTCTGTTAAAAATTGAAAAATGTTAAATTTATGATGTGCTCGGTTGTACAAACCAGTGTTTGGGGAGAAAGGGAATAAATGTACTGTGGGCATTAGTTGCTGTATTGTTCTTTATGCTTGTGTCCTTTTTATATTTAGTCAAGTTTTGACTAAATATTTTAACATCGAGGGGGAATCGAAACGAGGGTCGTGGTGTATGTGCGTGTGTGTGTCTGTGTGTCTGTGTGTGTGTGTGTGTGTGTGTGTGTGTAGAGCGATTCAGACTAAACTACTGGACCGATCTTTATGAAATTTGACATGAGAGTTCCTGGGTATGAAATCCCCGAACGTTTTTTTCATTTTTTTGATAAATGTCTTTGATGACGTCATATCCGGCTTTTCGTGAAAGTTGAGGCGGCACTGTCACGCCCTCATTTTTCAACCAAAGTGGTTGAAATTTTGGTCAAGTAATCTTCGACGAAGCCCGGACTTCGGTATTGCATTTCAGCTTGGTGGTTTAAAAATTAATTAATGACTTTGGTCATTAAAAATCTGAAAATTGTAAAAAAAAATAAAAATTTATAAAACGATCCAAATTTACGTTTATCTTATTTTCCATCATTTGCTGATTCCAAAAACATATAAATATGTTATATTCGGATTAAAAACAAGCTCTGAAAATTAAATATATAAAAATTATTATCAAAATTAAATTGTCGAAATCAATTTAAAAACACTTTCATCTTATTCCTTGTCGGTTCCTGATTCCAAACACATATAGATATGATATGTTTGGATTAAAAACACGCTCAGAAAGTTAAAACAAAGAGAGGTACAGAAAAGCGTGCTATCCTTCTTAGCGCAACTACTACCCCGCTCTTCTTGTCAATTTCACTGCCTTTGCCATGAGCGGTGGACTGACGATGCTACGAGTATACGGTCTTGCTGAAAAATGGCATTGCGTTCAGTTTCATTCTGTGAGTTCGACAGCTACTTGACTAAATATTGTATTTTCGCCTTACGCGACTTGTTGATTTGTGTGTGTGTGTGTGTGTGTGTGTGTGTGTGTGTGTGTGTGTGTGTGTGTGTGTGTGTGTGAATGTGTGTGTTAATCAGAGAGAGAGAAAGTGTGTGTGTGTGTGTGTGTGTGTGTGTGTGCGCACAGCGACGAACAAGTATTGCAACACTTTGTGCATATCATACTCACGTTAGTTTATTTACACTGTAAACTCCTTAAAGGGATTTGACTTAATTGGCTATCTGGCACAGTATTTGGATCGTAGATTTCACTCAAAGGGTCAGATGATCGCCGCTTTAACAAAGTACCCCAAAAATCGACTCGTCAAAAATGTGTTCTCATAGAAATGACAATTCAACTAGAATAGGCAAACCTTAGCCAACTTTCGCATACATGTACGCGAAGAAAGTCCCATCACTTAAAGGCACAGTAAGCCTCCCGTAAACCATCACAGAGCTCCCCGAGCGTCTACATATAGTACAAGCATACTTCCATTTGAACGCTCACCGAACGGGAACATCCTGGCTGCTTTCTGTCGAGCGTGAGACATTTTCAAAGAATTTATTTTCGTGGACTTGGCCTCAACAGCAATGGCGCCTCGTTTTGGTGCTGGACGGCTGTTATGAATACCGGAATTCACGCCCGGACAGTAAGCCTCCCGTAAACCATCACAGATACTGTCAGGCTTTTACACACAGTACAAACACCCTTCCATTTGAACGCTCACCAAACTGACGGGAACATCCTAGGTGCCCTACGTAAAGAGCGAGCAATTTTTAAAGAATTAATTTTGCAGATTGTCTCGAACACTTTTTGGACCCATCCTGAACTCAGGTCAAACATGAGTTACTTCCCTTCGGGTCTCATTCTATCGATGTAAACTGGCGATAGCCGTGAATCGATGATTATCAAAATGTTTTTGGACCGTGGTGCGTTTTTGTGCTAGACCTAACTTTTAAAATCTAAATAATAAATTGACAGCTTGTTACACAAACATTCTTTAATCATAAAAGAATTCTTTTTTCATCAAGACAAGATCAGTACAATTTGAAGTTGTGAAAGTTTGAAAAAAGAAAAGCCCGGAAGCAGGGTCACGCAAGGGTCGTAGCAGACGACGCCGGTTTATTAGTGCATATCGCCGTTCCTCTCAACAGTCAAAAGCCATCGCTAGAGTTCTTGTGAACCACAGCCGTTTGTTTCGTGCATAAAAACGTGCTATTGTAAATAGTCGCATTCAAATAACTAACTGACGACTACATTGTGAAAAAGGGAAACTGGATCACACGGGTTCACGATGGCTCAGGGGTAAGATAACCCACGCAAAAATAAATTCTTTGAAAATTGTTCGCTCTTTACGGAGGGCACCTAGGATGTTCTCAATCGGTGAGTGTTTAAAGGAAAGGGTGTTTGGACTGTGTGTAAAAGCCTGACCGTATCTGTGATGGTTTACGGGAGGCTTACTGTGCCTTTAACTGTACACAACAAATGTTTTCTTGCGTACTTGCTGTGTTAATTCGTTCCAACTAATGCAGGTGTCAACCTCCCAAGTGGTTGAAAACCTGAGGCTTCGTAGAGCAGCTGTCGCTGATCGTAGTGCTATTGTAGACTTGTATCGTTCTGTTTCGCTATCTCAAGGACGGGCGCAGTGGCGTGGTGGTAAGACGTCGGCCTCCTAATCGGGAGGTTGTGAGTTCGAATCCCGGTCGCTGCCGCCTGGTGGGTTAAGAGTGGAGATTTTTCCGATCTCTCAGGTCAACTTATGTGCAGACCTGCTAGTGACTTAACCCCCTTCGTGTGTACACGCAAGCACAAGACCAAGTCCGCACGGAAAAGATCCTGTAATCCATGTCAGAGTTCGGTGGGTTATGGAAACACGAAAATACCCAGCATGCCTACTCAACGAAAGCGGAGTGTGCTGACTATGCTCTCAGAGTATAGTGTGGGGAACCCAAATGGGCAAACGAGCTCACACGTAACCAGAAAATTCTGGAACGCTGAAGAAGAAGAAGCTATCTCAAGAACCCTCCAATGTAGTCTTTGCAGATTAGGTACAGTACGTCAGCACTATCAAAATACAATTCCATTATGTACTCGCATAAAATGCTGCACGAAGGCGATTTATTTAACGATCATTATATTGTATTGATTTCGTTGGCTCCTTTGCCGTAATGTAAAGCACTGGCTATTTAAAAAAAAAAAAAACGAGTCGCGGTTGTTCCCCTTGTTCTCCTCATTTTATGCACCTGGCACTCGGTGTTTTTTGTGTGTGAGGGTTCTTGAGATTGCGAGACTCATTTTTCTATGCTTCATATATGAAACAAGACCTTGTAGTTTATTGCTATTTCATATGTTACGTGGATTTCCATTGGTCAATTGGGCAAAACTGAGCTCAGTGCAAAAGTGATATCGACGACATTTCCGTCGATATCAGTTTTGATATCGACGACCTCTTTATTGCTTCCCCACTTCAAAAACAAAAACACCTACATTTAAAAACAAACAAATATATATGAAAATGTAATATTTATTCCAGAATTTAGTTGAGCAAGTGACTAAAGACTTTTTGAAAGAAAAAACATTTTGAAATACTGAAAAGTACAAGAAAAGAGTGAACAAAAAGAAATAATAATCAGAGGGAGGGATATGGAACAGCCAAAACTGAGACAAATACTTTTGTAATTTCTTTACAGTAAATACAAAATGTCCACAGAATTAGCAATATATCTAACATTGACTGACTGTGTGACGATATCTTCTGCTATTGGTCTGTTTCGACAGTGATATCAAAATCATCACTGTCTCAACAGACCATAGCAGAAGATATCATCCCACAGTCCGTCAATATTGGTTAGTAATTATCCCAGAATTTAGTTGAGCAAGTGACTAAAGACTTTTTGAAAGAAAAGACATTTTGAAATACTGAAAAGTACAAGAAAAGCGTGAACAAAAAGAAATAATAATCAGAGGGAGGGATATGGAACAGCCAAAACTGAGACAAATACTTTTGTAATTTCTTTACAGTAAATACAAAATGTCCAGAGAATTAGCAATATATCTAACATTGACTGACTGTGTGACGATATCTTCTGCTATTGGTCTGTTTCGACAGTGATATCAAAATCATCACTGTCTCAACAGACCATAGCAGAAGATATCATCCCACAGTCCGTCAATATTGGGTACTATTGCTACCGTAGATGTCCGTGATGGTATTCAGATGTCTAACTTCGAGTCAATGTTACGTATAATACTACATTAAATCCTCCTGCTCTAATAAAGCCAGCGGTGTACATACTTGATGTCATAATTGTTATTGTTTAATCTAGGGGTTGGTCATGTTTTCTGTCGTTCGATATTGTTTGTGTGTGTGTGTGTTTTGTTGTTGTTGCAATTTCGCATAGTCAGTGAGTGATTTCATGTGTTACATAATCTGCAGACATGACCTACAGTTACAGTTAGATTTCATCGTCTGGCCATCAATATAACACACACACACACACACACACACACACACACACACACACACACACACACACACACACACACACACACACACACACAAACAAACACACACACACAAACACGAACACACACACTACACACGCGCAGACACACACAAACACAGAGCCGCGCACACACAGACACACATATACAGAGTCACAGACACATACATACACAATTAAAAAAAAATAGAAGCTTTTTATTTCAAGACTCAAGACGTGCAACTATGTAACCACTGTGTCATTTGTGTCCCAAAATACACATAGAGGGAGGGCCCCGAATATGGGCCACTTTTTCTTTCATGCAGAAAACTACCTTGTTTTCTAGCGAAGAAGTTTCATTTAGCTGGGTGGTTCTTCCTTTTGCCATGTACTTTTAGGCCTACTTGGAGTGAATTAGCTTTTTACGATATTCAGCAAAAATTTAAAACAGGAAAATTTACAAATTTCCATATTAGGAGCCAGGGCGCATACAATGGACCCGTGAAGAAGCCATCAAGAATCGCTGTAAAAAGCCCAAAATCTGCTTCAAAATAATATGGTACAAATCATGAAGGATTTCACAGTAACACGCTTACGTTTGGCATTTCGAATCACCCTCGAAATCACATAAATCGCGAGAGGGGACTAGACAAGCTTCTTGCCTGTGGAACTGACCGAAAAGAAACCAAGTAATGTACTTCAAACAAATTGGGCTTAGAATGAAAATCTGATAAACAAATGGAAGTAAGCGCTCTAAAGCATCCGACATGTGTAATAAAGTAAGCAAGAGGCACGCGGAACCAGACTCCTGGCACCTGAGAGAATAATAACAAGCATTGAAATAAACCAGCGACTTTTATCCTCCCTGACTTTACCACGCATGTCGTACGCATTTGAAGCGCTGACTTCCCTTTGTTTATCAGATGTTCATTCTTAGCCGAACTTGTTTGAAGTACATTACTTGGTTTCTTTTTGGTCAGTTCCTAGGGGTATATGAGCAGAAACGAATAACTTTGGTCTTGATACAATCGCATGAAAACAGCAGGAATAAGTTCGGTGACAGATTGAATTACAATATCATTTGAAAGATTCGCTCTGTCGGGCTTCAAGAAGACTTTGGTCGGGCGTCAATCCACGATGATAACTTCGAACTTTAAAGGGATCCTATTGATTTGACCGTTATAGAAGAAAGTTTCTGGTGAATTTAACGAATTGCACACGGCACGATTTGCTCGGAAAACGCACCAACAGCATAGTAATTGATTAAATCAAAGTGAGCGAATGCGCTTCAGGGCGCTGCCTTTCTCGGGTGTTTGAAACAGTAGTCAAGAAGCGCCGCATGGGGAAAACACAGGAGCGACATCTATGACGCGGTACCCTAGAAACGTTCATCACGTTTACAAACAAGGGAAATAACTCAGAGGAAGTAACCTAAACTAACTATGACAGACTGCTTTTTCTTTGTCTATTCTACAACATTTGATAAGCTAATTAAACGCTTCCTTTTACAAGGTGAAGGCAGTCCTCCTGCGCGGTAGCATTATTTATAATGCAGAAGCTTATGGTATAACTTTGGAAACAATATGAGGGTCTTTTTCCTGGGCATTATTTCTTTAAAAGGGAGACCTATCCATGTGTTATTGTGAGATACAATTTTCATCTTGCACATTTTCTTGACACGAACTACTCAAAACTAAAGGAACTCTCCCGCTTTTCGAGACTCTACGACATACATGCATATAATGCTAAATTTGCAATAATTTTATGGGAATATATAGTAGACGGTAGATCCTAATCTGAATTTTCGCTACACTCATTTACACCAAATCTCGTCATAATTCAGCCACAAAGGTAGTTGCGGATGCGAAACATACTTATACTTACTCGCATTGTGACTTCTTTTACCTTAAATGATTCTACTTCCAATAGGCTTTAACCTGTCTTGCTTCGTCTGTTCTATTTGCCTAGCCTTGGTCTCTTAGAATGGTAACTCATTTTGGCGTGATTAATAAGCCTTTTTTGCTCCTGAGAATGAAATGCATGAATTTAAACAGATGATCTATGAGAACAAAATAATTAGGAAACCAGGAACGTATCAATTCTGCTTCAAGTGAAGCAAACTAGCGCTCAAGACAAGGAGAAGTGGCTATATCCATGATGCACTTTACACATGTTGATGCAGGGGATTTCTTTCTTGACAATGATATGATAATTATACTTCCAATGATTAGGATAACGACAACGATGATGGCGATGTTGATAATCACCAGAATAATAGTGACAGATGACGACGTCAACTATAATGATAATGATGGCACTTCACCCGATACAGATGCAATTTGCAACCATGGTAACGATGGTAATAGCACTTCTATGTGAGTAACTATTATATACACGACAACACCGCTTGTCTTAGGTTCTTAAGACTTGACAAAAATGTGTACATACTTCCCCTGCTTCTTTCGAAACTGAAAACAAACACTAACAAAGACAAAATAGTACAATATATTCTCTTCACGAAGAGATAGTACCCAATGATATTTGACACACATCTCAATTTTCGAACGCTATCTAAGGTAACTCATTATATGATGGATACGGGTACACGGCATGATGGTTTGAGTCATGTTTAAAGTAAAGGAAATACCACAAATATCACGACAAAAACCTTTGGAAATGTCGACAGAAAAAGAAGAATAGAACAAATATACCTTCAAGTCACGTGATATTTTGTTGTCTGTGATCTCGTGTACTATATTAGCTCACGACAAAAACCTTTGGCAATTTTGACAGAGAAAGAAGAAAAATAGAACAAAAAATCCTCCAAGTTACGTGATATTTTGTTGTCTGTGATCTCGTGTACTATATCACTTGCGCTCGTTCTGGCGGGGATCCACTACTGCTAGTGATGATTGCACCGTCACTCTGTGGAACGTTCAAGTCCAATCAGATACAGGTCAACTAGCTTGCAAGACATAATAATGTTCCTCTTTGTTTACAAATCGCTCCAAAAACAAAAGTCATCACCTCAAAGAACAAAGTTAAAAACACATTCAGGATATACCTCAAAACACAAATGCCATCACCTCACCAACACGCGTACCTACTATACCAAATACATATCACACATAATTATCACACATGGAAATCAGTATGATACATCAAGATGTATTACACGTATTAACATATATCATGTTATGTACTATTTGTCATTATTTACATTTTTCACCAAACATTAATATGATCACATCAACCACTTATGTAAATTCTTGACCCACAGATATCACCCTAAATCAAATGGGAATTAATGGTATACACGTACGTCTATATTCATTCCATCACAGCAATTTACATTTTACAGTTTCAATCATCAGTCTTTTTTCGTGATCATACAGACGAGGTGACAATGGAGAGGAGGATGATGACATCATGAGACTAAGATGATGACGTCATGAAAGTAGCATATATATATAATGACGTCATGAGACGAGGATAGTGGCGTCATGAAACGATGATGAAGTCATTGGGGAGATGAGGTCGGTGTTGTCATGTTCACTCAAAGACCGATCACCGGTGAAAATTAGACAAGATGGCCGTATGATAGTAAATACATTTACACGATCGTACATCAATTTACATAACGCACCCAAAGGAAAAATTAATGAAACACAGGATTGTGTGTTTCAAATGTCGTCATTTATGATGGTGATCAATAATAATAATTTTGAAATTGAAATAAAACTATCTCCAAGAAAATATAAAACTATTGTCTGCGGTTTGAGACGAAGAGAACACTTGATTTAAAGCACTTCTTCATATCAATGTTATAATAGCACTTCTAATAACAATGTTTTGAATTCAAGTTTAACAAAACAATAGACTATATTTGAACATTTTCTTTTTTCATTAAATCTGCTGAAGCATCGATCGTGTTAACCAGAAACGTCCGGTATTCTTTAGAAAACAAATCTCAAAATACCGTAAATGAAATAGGCAACCGGTATTATATACCGGTATTATGTAGCGGTTGATACATTGTATTTTATTTGAACGGCTTCTTGCTGAAAGACATACTACTGTGTTTTAGATTCACCCCACGTGTCAGCATCACAGAGTGACCGGTTTTTTGTGAAAGTCAGGATTCGGTGTGAAAAAATAACAGGCACTAGAGCTTCGGACAAAATCAATATTCAGCAAAGATATATCAAATGGAAATACAAGAGAGAGAGAGAGAGAGAGAGAGAGAGAGAGAGAGAGAGAGAGAGAGAGAGAGAGAGAGAGAGAGAGAGAGAGAGAGAGAGAGAGAGAGAGAGAGACAGAGAGAGCTCATATACCGTATATCGCAGATCCTAAGATCACTCGTGGTCTTATAGTTGTTTAATATCCGCTCTGACATTTACTTATTCTGGATTTATGTATTGACATACTTCGTGTTTAGTTCACAAGCATGGAATTGGAAACCTATCGTCTTAATATATACACTTTATTCAACAATATAACGCACAGTTACTTTTCCACATAAGCGCACTTCGATAACATGTATCATAAACCAACAGAAACACCAACAGCATTTGTCAAACTTTAAGCCGAACTCGTTTCAGAAGTAATGTCTGCAAAATTGATTGTTATATTATCTATACTTTAGGATTTCATATCCTCTGTCTATTTGAAATAATACCCTGCATAGGTAATGTCAGAATCATAACTCATAATAACATCGGTTGTAAGGTTCCAATATTCTTCTCTGGATTTTCTTGTTGTTGTTGTTGTTGACGATTTCTGTATTCTCTGTTCTTTGGGATTTCATATTCTCGGTATATTTGAAATAATAGCATGGGTTGTCCTAATTAAATCATAACCCATCTTAAGATAGGTTGTTATGAACCAATATTCCTCTGTTGATTTGGTTATATTTTTGTATTCTCTGTTCTTTTGGATTTCGTATTCTCGGTCTATTTGGGATTATAAGGCGGACTATCAGATTATAGAAAGCCATGCCTCTACTACAGAGATGATCTTGTTCTTGGTTGATTGTCGTGTCCGGTGTAACGATGTGAGATTGGCCACTCTGTCACCTTTCCAACTCGATATATACTCGAGACTGAAATGTTGTTTCCTGGTAAAATTAAAGAAATAAACTTATTTCAGGACGAAAAGCATGTTAGTTTCTTGCCTGTGAAGAAAATTGGTGGTGCAGTTTAATAGATTTCACCCCAAAATTCGATTTCTTCGAAAACGTGTACGGAGTGGTTACGTCCCTTGAATGAGAACGGAAAGATGAATCAAATTTCTAACTTTAAATAAAAAAGATTGGTTGGACAAGTTTGACCCCATGAATGTTAGGTACCCAAGGTCGATCGTCAGTACTATCGAAGGGATTTGTTTTGTTCAGTGTGGAGTTTATACAAGATCAACGAGGCCGAGTGCGAAAGGTGACAGAGTGGTCAATCTCTCATCGCTACACTGGTACCGTCCAGTGAAGACAATGATGACACAGACCTCCAGAAGTCAGACACAAATCTCTGCTACACAGAACGGAATGGAGCTGAGTTATGGTCTCCTGTTGTTCGTGTGGGTGAGGGCACGTCTGTGTTCTTCTGAAAAGAGACGTCTGCCTCTTGTACAGAGAAGAAAGATGAGTTCACACATCTCTGCCACTGTCACCAGACTGAAGCCCATGAACAGGCCCACCTGACCGCCGATAGAACCTGCACAAACGCAGATATAATGGTAAGGTTCTCTCTCTCTATCTCTCTTTCTCTTTCTTAAAATGTCATCGCCACTTGCAGTGCCTCGTTCACCCTCTCTCCCTCCTCCCTCCCTCTCTCTTTCTTTACCCTCTCTCTCTCTCTCTGCCCCTCTCTCTTTCTCTCTCTCTTCTCTTTCTCTTTGCCTCTCTCTCTTTTTCTTTATCTCTGCCTCTCTCTATATGTGCATCTCTCTCCCTCCCTCTCTCTCTGTCTTTCCTCTCTCTCTCCCTCTCTCTCTCTTTCTCTCTCTCTTTTTCTCTCTGTGCCTCTCTCTCTCTTTTTCTTTCTCTCTGCCTCTCTCTATCTGTGCCTCTCTCTCCTGCCTCCCTCTCTCTCTCTTTCTCTCTCTCTCTTTCTCTCTCTGTGCCTCTCTCTCTCTCTCTTTCTCTCTTTTATTTCTCTCTGCCTCTCTCTATCTGTGCCTCTCTCTCCTGCCTCCCTCTCTCTCTCTTTCTCTCTCTCTCTCTTTCTCTCTCTGTGCCTCTCTCTCTCTCTTTCTCTCTTTTATTTCTCTCTGCCTCTCTCTATCTGTGCCTCTCTCTCCTGCCTCCCCCTCTCTCTCTCTTTCTCTCTCTCTCTCTTTCTCTCTCTGTGCCTATCTCTCTCTTTCTATCTTTTCTTTCTCTCTGCCTCTCTCTATCTGTGCCTCTCTCTCCTGCCTCCTCTCTCTCTCTCTTTCCTGTCTCTCTCTATCTTGTCCCCCCTCTGTCTTTTGATACACAGACGTCGGGCAGACTGGCATCCACACACACACACACACACACACACACACACACACACACACACACACACACACACACATACACACACACACACACACACACACACACAAGATTTCAGCACTGGAGTCCCCACCCTCTTCTTACAACTCTCCCCTCTCCCCCAACTTCAATTAAGCGAAACATAAAAGAAAATACTCCCACAAATGAAATTGAAACAAAGGAAAACACACACACACAAACACACGCACGAACGCACGCTCGCATGCATTCACGCGCACACACACACACACAAACACACGCGCACAAAGACACACACTCTCGCATACTCACAAGCACGCCATCGCACACACACACACACAGACACACACACAGACACACACACACACACACACACACACACACACACACAAACATACTCTCCATCTCTCTTTGGCCCCCCCACCCCCTCCCCTCGTGACTACCCATCAGTAGCAGCATCCTGGCAAACCGACATTTATACACACATGACTTGATAATAAAAGTCTATCCTATTTACTATCCACTGTCCTTTCTACATACAACTAAGACACAGCCAGGAGAAAAGAAGCAAGCACCAAGGCAGATACAAATCAACAACCCCATAGACCTCTTACAAACCCAGGGGCGGATCCCCCCATGCCTACAAAAATGTTTAAAAAAAACCCAGAAAAAACCCCACAAAAATTAAAAATAAAGACAAACTTATGGCTCAGATTGCACCAGATTGCTCCACTTTCCTTGATTTTTATCAATTTTTTCCCGGGGGGGCATACCCCCGGACCCCCCCAGGAGCCGGCCTTTCTTTTCTAAGTGGCGATTTCAGAAAGTAGTTGGGTAATTTGTTGGCTCAGGTTACACCAGATCGGTCAATTGTCCTTGTTTTGATCTAAATTGGTCTTCTTAACTTTAATTTTTGGAAGGTGTATTAGGGGATGTTTCTTGGCTCAAAATGCACGAGCTTTTCCTTGTTTTTATCAAACATTTTCGGGGGGGGGGGGGGGGGCATACACTCGGACCCGCCTAGGAGGTTCGAACGCTTCACGCCCTCAACTAATCGCTTCGCGTCGTCGAATTGTCCCCCCAAAAAAACACACTTGGAACCCCCCCCCCCCCCTCTAAAAATGATGTGATCCGCACCTGAAACCGACTACAAAAGTCAAAGAGAATCAGATACAGACTCACCCAACAGTCCCTCCAAGGAATACACGGGGATTTGTTCGATAGTGGTCACCACAGGGTCGGGGAAAAACAGATGTAGACTCGTCACACCGAAAGACATCTGGCGTCTGGAACAGAAATATTGGGCCCCCAAAAAATCAACTGCTTGTTTCCGATGACACGGCCCAAACAACAAGGGTATCATTAAGTCGGCTCCTTTTTTGGCTTTTTCGTTTTTTGGATTGAAGTTTGATTTTTAATGTACACAGTCGTATGTATGGCCTTATTAGCTTATTGGCCGTAACTCCGGAAAGATTTTCCCCTGGATGTCAGAGTAGAGTTTACTCTCCTTGTAAAGTCTCCAAAATTGTTGTAGGTTTGGAAGGACAAAAACAGGGTTGGTCGGGGGAATCTGAAACAAGACTAGTGCAAGATCAACGTTAATAGTGTATTTGCACCGTTTCTATCATATAGTCGTCGTCTGGTAAAAAATATGAAGAAAAATAGAACACATTTACAAGCTATAATCTCTATTACTCACAACCCAGGGTCTTTCTGATGCATGTTGGTGGTTCTGAAGCTGGCGTACGACACCCCGGCACTGAACACATTCTGCTTACAGGGCATGGGACACACACAGCGCTCCTTGGCAGTGCCGTCACCATAGTGATTTGCTGCGGAACAACAGAAACACACACACCATGGTCTACTATCCCATACTATCATGACTATCGTACTATGATACGATATGCAACAACGATACTATCATGTAATATAAAACCTTTTGACTGGAATCAAGAAACAAGAAAGGTATGTTGTTGGAACGTTTAATTATTGACAAAACAAAACGTAACGTTCACTAATATTACGGAGATTTAATAAACGAAACGTCGGGACGTTTCGTTTTGAAGTCGTGGTAAACGTCATCATTTCGGGAGTCTCTCGCTGGAAAGGTGAAGGTCAACTGAAACGGAACGTGGAACGTCAAAACGCAGTCACGTTTTCCACCCCCAAAAAACGAACAATATTTCGTCAACTTTTGTGAGTATTTTTGCACACTAACAGTTTTATTTGTTGGCCATTTTATGCATTGCTAGATTCATCAACCCTTTCACAGTCTTTCAGCGCTGAGAATGTGTTCATTGGAGGTAGACAACTGTTGTGAACTGAAATATTTTGAAGGGTGCTGATCCTGGTACATTTATCCAACTTCATGGTGAAGAAAGCAAATGGCGAAGCAGAAGTAGGTCATCGCATCGAATTTTTATTCTGGCTTCGTATGTGATTTTGTATAAACAAAGTCTGTGTGATTTATTTGGACTGAAAATAATCAAAGTATGCCCGATTCTGGACCACCTCCTAGGGTTTTTTTTCCCCATTCTGATCGAGGACAGACGTGATAATTTCACTTGAAGATTTATCGCCCTTCCTTCATTCCGAAACGAAACGTGAATACATCTAAATCTTGTCTGTGGCCTATGCCGTCTCGTTTCACGTTCCGTTTCGCGGGGTGACTCATTCACCAAACGAAACGAGCTGCAAAACGAAACGTGCTGTCTCTTGAATCTCCCTAATTTGACCCAGCGATCTTTTAAGTGCACAGACAAACACTAATTCGACAACACTTATCTCAAAATGTTAAAATACTTAAAAGACCGCTGGGTCGATATATTTTTGAACGTAACGTTTTGTTTTGTCAATAATTTAACATTCCAACAACATACCTTACTTGTTTTTTGATTAAAAACTTAAACGAGAACTTACCTGTAAGTCGAAGTTTGAGTAGAATTCCATGAGGTAGAAGAAGGAAAACGGAGGGACAGTTGAGATGCGCATGCCCGGAAGTGTCATATTTCAACGCCCTGATCAACCCTGATCAGGCAAGTAAAATAATCAACATATCCAAACAATGATGAAAAAATAGTTTCTGATGATTCATACTCATCATAATTATTGGGTGGGTAAAGGAACAAACTGAAGGGTGGGCAACTGTCCCTCAGCTCCGTTTTCCTTCTTCTACCTCATGGAATTCTACTCTAACTTCGACTTACAGGTCAGTTCTCGTTCAAGTTTTTAATTCCATTTCGGTAGATTCCGGTAAACTCCGGAACAGTTGAGATTTTAAAGCATGTTGATTTTTTTGCCATTCTCATAATAAAAGTTTGAAGTATTAGAACATGTTTCTTTCAAACTTACCCAAAACAATGATCCAATTTCACATCTTTATTTAATAATTTGTCCAAGTCAACACAAGAACTCTTGCTCACAAAGAGCAACTTCAAACTCAAGCTCATGATGAGCAACATTTTTCTCAAAAACAGCGAGAAAACGACGACATTCATATCTCAAATCATTTAACTTTCAAGTCTGATTCTCTTTTCTTCATACATGTGTCGATATTGCTATCATGTGATCGTCACATGATACATATTAATAGACTGTGAACTACGTCACTATTATGTGTGTGAATGTACGCGCGAGACATGCGCAGTGTTGTACGATGTTACCGCCAAGATGGCCTAGAAGCCAAACAATAAAGTGAAGCCATTATCTCTTCAACTGTTACTGCAGTGTCCGTTTCTGTACATGGAACCCGGAGCGAATGCGTCCATAAACATTCAACTAACACAAACACAAAACGATACATGGTGTCAGAATCATCATGGCAGAAGACGGAGTAGCAGCGCAGCCGAGGTCGGTAACCGTCAAAGTTCCGTTACCTCAGAGACTTGAGCTTTCAGCACAAGGTTTGGAGGCGACTTGGCGCAAGTTCAAGCGGTCGTGGGAGACATACGAACTAGCATCGCGTCTTGATTCTCAGGATGAGAAGTATCGAGCCGCAGTATTCAAGACTTGTCTCAGTGATGGTGCAAGGGACGTGTTCGAAGGTTTGCCTTTCGAGGCTGCAGACGACAAGGACAAAATTACGAAGATAATTCCCTTGTTCGAAGCCTACTGTGTGGGGGAGACATCAGAAGTCTACGAGACTTACAAGTTTCACCAGCGAAAGCAAGAGAAGGGGGAAACGATCGACACGTACATCGGAGCACTCCGACAACTAGCTAGCTCCTGTAACTTCAAGACATTCGAAGAAAGGATGCTACGCGATCAAGTCGTTATTGGACTGTCAGATGACACGGTTCGGGAAAAACTCTTGCAAGAGTCAGGTCTAACTTTGAAAAAGTGCATTGAGATCTGCAGAGTGAGTGAGGCAGCAGCCCAGCAGGCCAAGAGTATGGCTGGTGATGAAGCCCTACATCGTGTCGGTGTGCATGTGAGAAAAAAGACAAACAGTCAGAAGGACAAGGGTGCTACCCCGAAGTCGAAGCATGATCGTCATGATGGTAGAGGTATGGGCGAAAGAGACAGTGGTGTGAAAGCGTGTGTGTATTGTGGCAAATCGCACAAGAAAGGCAAGGAACACTGTTTCGCATATGGCAAGACTTGCAATCGTTGCAAAAAGAAAAACCATTTTGCTCGTCAGTGCAAACAAAGCTCAGATAGGCAAGTGCATGAAATGTCTGATGAAGAGAGTGATGATGATGATGGTCATTTTGTTCTGACGATGAGTGAAAATGATGATGAACATGTTTTGTCTGTTGATGATGTTGATAAATCTGTGCATGCAAAAATGCTTGTTGGACATGACAGAGTGACGACATCGTTGCAACTTGACAGTGGAGCCACTATCAACAGTTTGTCCGTAGAGACGTACAAGACTGTGACGGGAGACGTAGCGTTGACAAAGCTGACCAAAAGCAACAAACGCTTGTTGATGTATGACAAAAGACCAGTAACTCCTCTAGGTGAGCGTATTCTGCCTGTGGTCAATCCAAAGAACGGCAAAAGCTACAAAGTGCGCTTTGTGGTAGTGAACGCCAAAGTGAAGGATATCTTGGGCTGTAGAGCAAGCCAACACATGCAGTTGATCACGGTCAATGTCGAGAACATTTCAGCCATAGGCACAGGGGATAAGCATGTTCTCACAGGGTTTGATGACGTATTCAAAGGGGAGGTTGGGGCTCTGGACGGAAAGCTAACGTTTGAAACAGACCCATCGGTTCCTCCAGTGAAGCTTCCATGTCGTCAGTGGCCCATAGCTGTCAAAGAGAAGGTCAAAGCAGAAATTGATCGTCTGCTTGAGTTAGGGGTCCTCGTTCCGGTGAACACACCAACTGATTGGATTAGCAGCGTAGTTGTGACGTTGAAGCCCAATGGTCAGGCTAGGTTGTGCATAGATCCAAAACCCTTGAACAAGGCATTGAAAAGAAATGATTACCCCATGAAGAGCATTGATGACGCGTTAGAGTCGATGGTAGGCGCAAAGATTTTCTCGCATTTCGACATGCGCAATGGCTTCTGGCACGTTGTCCTGGACGACGAAAGCAGTCTCTTGACAACGTTTGAAACCCCTTTCGGAAAATTTCGCTGGACTAGAATGCCGTTCGGTGCGTCGGTATGTCCAGAGGAATTTCAGCGCCGTGTCGATGATGCGCTGAACGGACTGCCGGGCGTGTTCGCAGTCCATGATGATGTCATTGTGTGGGGGTCGGGAGACACAGAGAAAGAAGCAGCAAAAGACCATGACCAGAACGTTCGGTTGTTCTTGCAGAGATGTCGCGAAAAGAACATCAAACTGAACAAAGAGAAGGTCGAGTACAGGAAAACTGAGGTCTCGTATCTGGGTCACGTGATCTCAAAGGACGGGTTGAAGTGTGACATGAAGAAAGTCGATGCAATCAAGTCGTTTCCGCAGCCAGAAGACAAAGCGGCGGTTCAGAGACTTCTGGGGATGGTAGGGTATCTCCAGAAGTTTGCACCACGTCTGTCGGAGGTCGCAGCGCCTCTGCGTGAGCTGGTGAAAAAAGACGTGCATTTCCGCTGGGATGAGAACCTGCACGGGAAAGCGTTTGATGAGATCAAGCGCATGTTGACTGAACCACCGGTTTTGCGATTTTTTGACCCTGGTGCGAAAACTACTCTTCAGTGTGATGCGTCTGAGTTCGGTCTGGGGGCGTGTTTGTTGTCAGATGGACAACCGGTACAGTTCGCGTCGCGAGCGCTGACCCAAACTGAACGCAACTATGCGCAAATAGAGAAGGAAATGCTTGCGATTCTCTTCGGGCTGGAACGTTTCGAGCGCTATGTGTATGGTAGACATGTTGAGGTGGAGTCGGATCACAAGCCGTTGATTCCCATTCACAACAAAACCTTGTTGGCAGCGCCAAAACGTCTGCAACGCATGTTGCTGAGAACGCAAAAGTTTGACTACACTGTGGTGTACAAGAAAGGTACAGAGATGTATCTCGCTGACACGCTCAGCAGAGCTGTGGTCAGGTCACACAAAGCAGGGAAAATGAAGAGCGAACAGATTTTCCAGACAGAAATAGAGCAGGAAATCGAGAGCATTGACATGGCCGCGCATGTGTCCGTGTCTGAAGGGCGACTCGAAGAGTTGAAAGAGGCAACAAAACGTGATAAAGATTTGTGTCGGCTGATGCAAATAACACAAGAAGGTTGGCCTGAGTCGAGACAAAGCTTACCGCTAGGTCTTCAACCTTACTTTCCATTCAGAGAGGAAGTATCGACTCAGAACGGTCTTTGTTTCAAGGCAGAAAGGATCATTGTACCAACAGAAATGAGGGAGAAAGTCCTCCACTTGCTCCATCAGGCTCATACTGGGATTCAGGGTTGCATGAGAAGGGCAAGAGAACTGGTCTATTGGCCAGGAATGAACGCGGACATAGAAAAGTTGGTGAGCAAATGTGCAACTTGTCAGACACACCAAAGCAACCAACAGAAAGAGCCCATGATTTCCCACCCAATACCTGAAAGGCCCTGGGAAACGCTAGGGTGTGATCTCTTTGACTTTCAAGAGAAGTCGTACCTGGTAGTGGTAGACTACTACTCTGATTTCTTTGAAGTCGATCGCCTTGAGAACAAAACAGCAGAAGAAGTCATCTACAAGACAAAAGCCCATTTAGCCAGACATGGAATCCCTGATAAGATCATCTCTGATAACGGTCCGCCGTATAGCTCAGACAAATACAGAGATTTCGCTGAGGCTTGGGGATTCGAACACATAACCAGTTCGCCATATTATCCGCAATCCAACGGAAAGGCAGAAAATGCGGTCAAACAAGCAAAAACTCTGATCATGAAAGCTGTAGAAAGCAAAACAGATCCGTACTTGGCTCTACTAGAGTTAAGGAACATACCATCGGAGGTGATGAAAAACTCTCCAGTGCAAAGACTGTTCAGCAGAAGAACCAAAACCAGAATTCCTACAGCCAAAACTCTGCTAAAACCGCAGACGTGCACAAACGTGACTGGCAATCTGATCAAAAGAAAAGAAAAACAGGCAAAGTGCTATAACAAAGGTACAGCAGAACTAGAAACCCTACAGCCAGGTCAAACCGTGAGGGTGAAGTTAGGCAAAACTTGGACAAAAGCAAAAGTAGAGCAACAGGTAGATGTCAGGTCTTACAAACTGCACACAGAAAATGGTAAAGCATACAGACGCAACAGGCGTCAAATCAGAACAACTGGAGAAACACTGACCAACACTGGTCCAAGGGAGACAATCACTCGAAAAACAGACCTTGATAGGCAGAGACAGCTAAATGACCAAGCAGTGAAAAACTACAGAGCAGTAGCTGATAGTCAGACTCAGGTGACCAAAGTCAGTACTCCTGTGAGTGCGACAAACACACCTGAAAATAAAACACCTGTGAAGATTCAGCCAAATGAAAAGAAAACTGAACGCATCAAAGTCAAGTTCATGAAGTCACAAACCGCAGGTAAAACAGACACAGGTCAAAGTCAAATCACCTCTCGTGGACGTCAGGTTAAACCACCAGCTTACCTGAATGACTATGTCAAAACCTAAAGACTGAAGACTGTAGGAGACAGTTCAGTATTTGTTGTTTGTGTGTTTTGTTTGAAGAGAAAAGATAGACAGTGAAGAAAGTAAACATTTGGTGGTATTGTTTATGTCCCGCGTTGTGAGCGAATGTGATAAATTTAATTCAAGGCGTTGAATTATTGTCCAGTAAAGTTTCATTGTCCAGAGAGAGAATGTGTTGTTATTATTGGAGTTGTGAAATGATGCTCTAGTCAAGATGTCCAGTCAGTGTGAATGTGTGAAATTAATCTAGGCGTAAAAATAATCTCAGCCTATTGGACTATGGTGAGAATGAGAATTTTATGTGCAGAGAATTCATTTTCCCGTGAAGTTTGGACAGTAAAAGTCTTTGGACTTGTTTATGTAAAGAAAAGGGGATGTGTCGATATTGCTATCATGTGATCGTCACATGATACATATTAATAGACTGTGAACTACGTCACTATTATGTGTGTGAATGTACGCGCGAGACATGCGCAGTGTTGTACGATGTTACCGCCAAGATGGCCTAGAAGCCAAACAATAAAGTGAAGCCATTATCTCTTCAACTGTTACTGCAGTGTCCGTTTCTGTACATGGAACCCGGAGCGAATGCGTCCATAAACATTCAACTAACACAAACACAAAACGATACAATACAGTCTTTCTAAAAAAAACTTCAACATTGAATGCTGCACATTCCTTTCAGACTTTGCTTTTGCCGACGACACAGGTTTGTTATAAAACCTGAAAAAGGTCCTTGCGTTTGCCCAGCCGGCGCAATTCATGATCTCTTGAAGAGCCACTCCATGTTTGAACATAGCGCTTGACGAAGCACTGCGAAAACTGTGTGGATTAAATTCTTTCAGTCCCGCTTGTTTCAATACAATTTTCATCCATCTTGCAACAGAACCTTTACTTGTTGGTTTGTGTGGTTTTTGATGACATAATAAAAGTTTGTCTGCACCGTTTATGATCGGTTTTGTTCTTTCTATGTATTGTTCCAAGCATTTTACCACACACAGTTTATCTTCTTCTGTATAAAGAGGAAATTCAAGCTTTGGTTGAGGAACACCAGGCCTTGTTTGTTTCACTTTTTCCAGTATTTGAATTGTACAGCCTTCTGTGTGGAAATTTATTCCACGCAATCGAATAAAAATGAACAGTTTGCACTCTCTGTGCCGAAACAATTAAAATTAACGAACACAACTTTAACGTTAACCATTTTAATGACAAATCATTATTGTCTTTCAGTGTTTCATGTTTCTGAACAAATCCAGAACAGTATTTTCATCCCACGTTTCCTTATTACGAGGTACAGGTGTCCTCAACTGAAACACACCTTTGACAAATCTGCACACAAGTGGGTGTTCACCTATTGCCCTACCATCACAAGTTTGTACCACCGCAGACACTGCACTACGTGCTGTATTGATGCCACTGTAGCCAAGTCCGTTTTCATACAACTCTGTCAGAAAATCAAGAACAGTATTTAGAGGTGCATGAAACGGATCACAATCCCGTTTAGAACAGAAAACTTTCCACCTGCATAAGTGTTTCTTGGTGGCTGAACGCCATGATGCACATATGACTGCACTTAGTTTTTTCTTGAATTCCACGTGCTTGGACGGCATCCCAGATAACGTTGCGGCTAGCTATCAGTTGAAGTTTTTTGTGAAGTGGATGCGGAGTTGAGGCATGTTCCAGACTCAGGACATTTTTCCCCCGAGGCAGCAGCACCGGATGATCGATGAGCAGACGTAAGAACTGTGGATACCACACCGCAGTCGTCCAGAGAGGAAGTACAACCACTCCTGTTGTCTGGTCCCGTTCTATCTTTGCAAGGACTCTCTGGATGACACTGAAAGGAGGAAACGCATAAATAAACCATTTTTTCCAGTTTATAGTAAATGCGTCAACTGCAAAAGATTCTGGATCTGGATGCCAAGAAACGAAAGGTTTCACCTGATAATTTAGACGAGAACCAAAAAGGTCTATTTCAGGTTTTCCAAATTTGTCACTGATGCTTTCAATTTTTTTTGTATTTTGCATCAATTCTGTGGAATCATTGAAAGATCTTGATTTCATGTCTGCTGCGACATTTAAAATTCCAGCGATATGGGCCACCGTTAACCATATTTGTCTTTCTTTGCACCAAATCCAGATTCTTTTGGCCAGTCTGTCACACTCCACCGAGCGAGCTCCGCCCATATTATTCAGGTATGCAACTGCACAAGAGTTGTCTGTCAAAATGTTGACATGTTTCCCTGTTACTTGTTTAAAAAAACTTTTCAATGCATAGTCTACAGCTAGTAGTTCTAAAACATTAATATGACAGGTTTTTTCTTGTTCATTCCACCTGCCCCCTGTTTCCACAGACTGGCAAACTGCTCCCCAACCTCCAGAAGTCGAAGCGTCAGTTTTGAGCTCTATTTGGGGTTCAGTAATTTCTAGAGGATAATGAGATTGTTCCACATTATCAATCCACCACTGTAACTCAGTTTTTCCTTCTTCAGTCAATTTTGTCACAGCTTCAAAATTGCCATGGTTCATTTTTAGAGCTCTGGTCTTTATTCTGTCCAAATCTCTATAGAACAAAGGTCCCCACAAGACAGCCTGAAAAGACGCTACCAGCAAACCAATGACTTGTGCAAGTTCTCTAATAGTGAACCTGTGTTTTCAATTCAAGTTGTTACAAGCTGTTTTGATCTTGTGTACTTGTTCTTGTGGAAGTGTGACTGTCATGTCTTTAGAATTCAACCAAACTCCCAAATATTTGATTTTTTGACAAGGTTTTAGTACTGATTTGTCTGCGTGAATCACAAACCCCAATGCCTGAAACAATTTGACTGTCTCTAGAATGTTCAATTTACAGGTTTCAACTGTTTCTGCCTGTAAATAGCAGTCATCAATGAAGGAGGCAGAAAGGTGACCTCTATCTCTCAAATAAGCATAGACAGGCTTCAGTAATTTTGTGAAGAATCTTGGACAACAACACAAACCATTTGCGTAACAGGTATAATTGTACAGCTGATCTCTCCAGATGAATTTGAGATATTTCCTGTGTTCTGAATTGATTGGTACAGAATAGTAAGCATGTCTCAGATCAATTGACGTCATGAAGCAGTTTTTTGTCATCATCTGTGTCGCAGATTTCAAATTTTCCATTTTGAAATGTTGGTATTCTACAGACTCATTAAATTTTTTGAGGTTCAGAATGCTGTTTTTTTTTACCAAAAACACTGGAGAAATAATTTCTCCTTTTTCATGACAACTTTTTTTAATGACCCCCACATTTTGGAGTTTTTGAACTTCTGAGTCCATTATCGAAAAATGATTTCTTTGAACTTTATTTTTTGGAACTTTTCCATAATTCAAATTTGCATAATCTTCAATAGGTATTTCTGAACCAGCTACCATACTGAGAACAAATTTGTCTGTGGTTAACTTTTTCCACTCAGACAAATAATGCTGAATTCTACCTGCTACAAATGGTTTTTGTTGTTTGTCATTCAACTTTACCTCACTTGTAGATGTGCTGCTTTCTGGACTGTCTAGGCCGTGTCGTGCCCCGTCTTGTGCGTGAACCTTCCTCGTCTACGCTGAAAAGGTCTTTTTCCTCGCCCTCTCCAAGTCTGGTAGGGTCCCTTTCTGAAGTTCTGATGAGAATTGTTCTCGTACCACTGGTCCTGGTATTTTTTTGCCCGGGTCGGGAAAAATTTGTTTCCTTTGCTGGACACTGTGAAACTTTGTCCCAGTTTAGATGTGGTGTAAATTTGAGCGAAAGCGCCCTTGAGATCATCTCCAAACAGATTCTTTGTAATTGGAATTTCAGAGGAGGCCAGTTTCTTGTACTTTCGGTTCAGACTCTGTGAATTGAGAATTCTGTTCCTCCTATCCAATGACAGGTCATGGATAGTTTTCAGAACTAGCCCAGCTGCCTCCAGAATAGGCTTCATCAAGGTTTTCGTTTCCACACTAGAACTCTTTGTGCATGTATCAGCGGGTGCAGCCAACACATAAGTGGCTGCCATCAACTGTTTTTGCGTCTTTTGTGCTTTGCAATCAACACTCTTTGCACTGTGATCCATCACACCCCAAATCTCTGCATTCACACGGGGAACACAAAAGTCACAATTGCTTGGTCGCTTGTGTGCCGAGAGTTTTTCTTTCATTTTTTCTTCTGTGATTTTTCCTTTTGACATAGTGTCCAGAACTTTTGCAAGTTTTCTGCGAGTGTATGAGTCCGAGTGTCTTGGTCCTTTTCGATTTGTGTTTCGTATAATGTTCACTATGTATTGTATATTTTGTAAGCGCCTAGGGCTATATTTAGATTAGGCGCACAAATGTTCATAATAATAATAATAAAAAGTTTATCATTGATTATTTCTCCAACGTCTTCATCATTTTCGAAGTCGTGTTGGATCAGTTCAAGTTCATCGGTCTCGCCAGATGAATTTCCTTCTTTCAAGTCACTGAGATTAATCAAATCATCGATCTCTTCATCAACGTCACACTCGTCGTCAGACTCACAATCAGACACTCTCTTTCGCTTTTTTGACGGTATAGATCGACAATCATTATCCGAGTCGGGTTCTTTTCGAAGCAAAGCCAAGATGTTCTCATTTTGTTTCTTCATCCCAATCCAGTCAGACATAGGAATAGAGACATGAGTGTGGTTTTTACCGGTCGGTTTGCTGTGAGTCTTTTTCGAAAGTTGGGGTCCACACTCAGTAACTGAGTCAGTTGGATCGTCGTCCAACAAACCAAGGTCCAAATCTGGATCATTTTGACCCTTGATGGATGAGTCATTCATTGTATGGGAAAGGATTTCCAAAAAAACTTGGAAGTGTAATCTAAAACACGCTGTGTAGACACCGGAAGCATACGTGATATGACACTTGCGGGCATGCGCATCTCAACTGTTCCGGAGTTTACTGGAATCTACCGAAATGGAATTCTGAATTTTGGAACGTTTGGATTTCTTTTGACTGGAGTTATAGAGAACACAATTTAGCCTGATGTAAATGAATACAGACAGATATAACGTTTGTATATAACTACTACTTTGCCTTACTTCTTAGACGGACAAATTATCATCTTAGTATCTTCCCAAACTTAAGACACACACACACACAACCCAAAACTAGCCTAAAAAAATACACCAAGTACCGTGTTTGGATTTTAATTTAATTTGTTATCATTTCCCTTAATTTATTCAATAATGTTTGCTCGAAACATAGGTAAAAGCATGGATAGGAGTGTTCATGGAAATAAAGGTATAAAAACTATAAAAAAAAAATTTTAAAAAAAATAAACCTCAGCGTTCGTGGGTTTAGCATCAGTTTGAGGATTTACCAGCATGATTTAAATCTCAAAAGATTTAACAAGAAAACCCAAATAACAAGCACAAAATATACAAATAAATAAACTCTTTATGCCGTGTCTTCATATATTTTGTAACCGTTTTCGTCCATCTTATTTATCAGTGGTTATTTAGTCAGCTGGAAATATTTTCATTATAAAGGATGCATCTATCGTGTTCATGGAATGATTATGTGACTTGCGATAAAACATTTATTTGATACTGATTTTAAAAAAAGCGCTTTCTTTTTTCCTCCCACTTCATGAGAGCTCGATCAGTTAAGGCAAAAGATCTTCAAGCAGACATCAAACCCAAATTGTTGGAACCCTGAAATTCCAATGCTTGTTTGTTCTTCCTTATCAAGCTACAACAAGGGGAGGAAAAAACAGTGTCACAGCCATAGATTACTCACGATTATCTTCGGAAGCGTTCAGATGATAACAATTCAGTATCATAACTTACAGGTCTTTTAAGAAAAAAGGCGCGTATGTCTTTTCTTGCTGAAATGTTAACAAAATCAAACCGTCAGGGAACATCCATAGAGCTACATATGAATTCAAGTCTTTTACGTATAACGAAAATTGGATATTGTACTTGAAGAAAAGGGTAGTAGGTTGTGTTAACACGGGACGACACAAGCAACGTTAGTGTTCGTATAGATCATATAACTTTGTGGAAATTTGCACCCAAAAATCAGTATCCGAAATTTAGAGTGTTAAAATTCAAAGAAAACATAATCTTTCATCTGTTACCTTTCTCCTTTTTTCATTCGAGTAATACAAACAACAGAACGTTCAAATGGAAAAATTAAAAGGAAACATATCCCTCTGTCATCACCTTTCATTTAGTTCATTCGCATTAATACCCTAAAAAGCGTTACCTATATTAACTTGCTACTGACAATAATAATAATTGTCAGTAAGTACTGGTGTCACATGACTGATGTGAACCAGTTGATTGGCTAATGGCGATGCGCTAAAACTGTTAGCGCACTCTTGGAGTGCGCTAACTTTTCCACAGAGCGTATTCTTCCGCCCTTTGCCTAAGCGAGACTGTACTCTCATCCTCAGAATTAATTAATGACATGTAGCTTATATTCTCCACAATACCAAAATACCATAAATGTCCTGCTTCTCAATTAAAGCAGAAGTGGTTTTTTTCTGACAGATTGCATGTGCCTGTGCCACAGTTGCCACTGATCTAGAAATAGAACCCGCTGTGTCTAATTTTTCAGTTTCGACTTGCGAAGAATCTTCTCATAATTATGCCGTAGCTTACTATCCACATTACCAAATGATGAGTTAGTATACAATTCCCAGCAGCTAACAGGAAACATAAGTGTTATTCCGATAACGAACCAGCTAGATCAGCATTTGGAATATATATATACGTAGCAGACTAAATTACACTGAAATCGAGAAAATAATTATTGAACTCAGCGCTATGCGTTTCGTTCAATAATGAATTTTCTCGATTTGCTCTATAAATCCCTTCATGTACTGGGATGTCTCAATAACTTAAACAATAATATCTAACAAACAAAAACTAGCAGTCTCAGCATAAACACTGAACACATTGAAAGTTTGGCAATTAGTGCCTTTTTAAGACGGGTGCAGTGGCCTAGTGGATAAGAAATCGGCCTCCTAATCTGAGGTCGTGAGTTAAAATCCCGGCCGCGGCCGCCTGGTGGGTTATGGGTGGAGATTGTTACGATCTCCCAGGTCAACTTATGTGCCGACCTGCTGGTGCCATATCCCCCCTTCGTGTGTACACGCAAGCACAAGAAAAAATGCGCACGGAAAAGATCCTGTTATCAATGTCAGAGGTCGGTGGATTATAGAAACACGAAAATATCCAGCATGCTTCCTCCGAAAGCGGCGTATGGCTGCCTCAATGGCGGGGTAAAAACGGCCATACACGTAAAATCCCACTCGAAAAAACATGAGTGAACGTGGGAGATTCAGCCCTTGAACAAACAAAAAAAAGATGAAAAAGTGCCTTTTTAAGAAACTAACTCATCAAGCATGTTCACTCTGCATAGAAAAAAGTCAGCGTGTTGAATTTTGGAATGTTTTCAAGTGGATGGATGGTCTTATCCCATGTAAAAGCCTGGCCACAGCTGCCATGGTGAGCGAATCGTTTACAAGGGAAGGGCTGTGCCCTAATTTGTGTAATGAGACCAGGACTGTTTAGGGTTATCGGGCATTGTGGGAGTTATACAACTTACTCAGCTTGAAGTACACCACATACGCCGCAGCCAAAAAATCCCAGTAACAATCTTTACATAAAAAACGATGTTTGGAAATAACTCTGTCGACGATTGTATTGGCCGAGGAAGAGTGATTCACCGTAAAAATGAGTAAATATTGCTAGTGATTACTTTTTGGTCGGCAGTATCACAGTGATAGTGAGCGCCAATGAGCGCGGGAAGGTCATACAGCTCATAATAAAACTATAAGCATGTTTAAATCCTGCCTCACTATAAAACGAACTCTTCCATTGTGCATAACAACTATCACAAAGTTATTATTCTTTTGGGAGAGTTATTACTCTTCCATTGTGCATAAAACACTAAGGGGGTTATTACTCTTTTATTGTGCTTTCAAACACCAACAGAGTTAATATTATTTTGGGAAAGTTATTACTCGTCCATTGTGCATAAAAAACACTAACAGAGTTATTCTTTTGGGAGAGTTATCACTCTTTCATGGTGCATAAAAACACCAACAGAGTTATTTTTTGGAGAGTTATTACTCTTCCATTGTGCATAAACACACCAACAGAGTTATTATTCTTTTCGGAAAGTTATTACTCTTCCATTGTGTATAAAAACACTAACAGAGTTATTCTTTTCGGAAAGTTATTACTCTTCCATTGTGCATAAAAACACTAACAGGGTTATTCTTTTGGGAGAGTTATCACTCTTCCATGGTGCATAAAACACTAACAGAGTTATTCTTTTGGGAGAGTTATTACTGTTCCATTGTGTATAAAATAACTAACAGACTTATTTTTTTGGGAGAGTTATTACTCTTCCATTGTGTATAACATAACTAACAGAGTTATTCTTTTGGGAGAGTTATTACTCTTCCATTGTGTATAAAATAACTAACAGAGTTATTACCGGAACACGTCCAACTCTGTTCTCTCACCTTCTGCTTCCCGGAAACACTTTTTCAGCGTCTCAAGCGGACACAGTGTTTCGTTGCCTGCAATGAGATAGAAAAAAAGTTGCTTCAACAATTCTTATGCAAAGTTGGTCTTAGAAGTGTATTTATGTACGATTATGCTTTTGATTGTTGTCTTTGTGTTATGAGTAATGCGATGTGGTGCCAACAGACAAATGTCCATGTTTATGTACAATGAAAATGGACATTCAAGTATTCTTATCTTATCTTATCTTATCTTATCTTTAAAATTAAACGAAATCATTATCAGGGATTCGCTCAGTAAAGGCACAGCGCTCCAGTGTAAACAATTAGACTCGCCATCTTAGATCAGGCTTTTACATGGGAAAAGAACATCCCACCACTCGGACACATACCAAAATTCATCAGTCTGAGATTACATGGGAAGCTATTTTTTTGGTTTTGTTTGCATGCTTAACGCCCAGCCGACCACGAAGGGCCATATCAGGGCGGTGCTGCTTTGACATATAACGTGCGCCACACACAAGACAGAAGTCGCAGCACAGGCTTCATGTCTCACCCAGTCACATTATTCTGACACCGGACCAACCAGTCCTAGCACTAACCCCATAATGTCAGACACTAGATTGCCAATTTTAAAGTCTTAGGTATGACCCGGCCGGGGTTCGAACCCACGACCTCCCGATCACTGAGCGGACGCCTTACCACTAGGCCAACCTTGCCGGTATGGGAAGCTATCAGGCTGATGATTATTGGTATGTATCCAAGTGGAGAGATGGTCTTATTCCATTCCAAAGCCTGGGACGATCTGTGCTGATGAGCAGAGCGGTTATCACGGAAATGACTGTGCCTTTAAGCGTTAAAGTGGTAAACAATTCCAAACTGATGTATGGACCTTCGATATTCATTGAAAGTCCAAAGTATAATAAATCCTTGGCAGCAAAAAGTAAGCCGGGGGCTCGGCGCCTTCTTAATATTTTTTAACGGGAACATTTGCATAGCGAGTGTAAGTAGCATTTCCACTGGTCTGTTTTGGATTGTTAGTTGTATGAATATGAACCTTTTCAAGAATGTTGTCGAAAGCGTAAACTCTTGTTTGGGGAATTCAAAACAATGCACACGTCAAGGGAGACTGTTTCTTTTAAGTAAATCACTATTTAAAAAAAATAATTTTGTTTGTATTTTCAACTATTGAGATTTTCGGAGTTTGACGTAAAAATCTTCACTTACCCGGATGAAGAAAATGACGACAGTTGCACGTTTTGATGACGTAGTTCACAAAGCACTCGGTTTCACATGCCTCTTTTGTGTAGTAGGAATAGCGTTTCAGGGGATTGACAAAATCGGGTTTTTCGACATTCACACATGTCCCACTTCCGAACGCTTGAAATGGAGGTTCAAGTCCAATTCGCTGCAACAGATGTTTCTATTCAATTGAGTAAATGAGAGAGAGAGAGAGAGAGAGAGAGAGAGAGAGAGAGAGAGAGAGAGAGGGAGAGAGAGAGACAGAGAGAGAGAGAGAGAGAGAGAGAGAGAGAGAGTGAGAGGGAGTCAGAGAGAAAGAGAGAGAGAGAGGGAGTCGGAGAGAAAGAGAGAGAGGAGACAGAGTGAGACAGACACACAGAGAAACACGGAGAGGAGGGAGTGAGAGAGAAAAAGAGAGAGGAGAGAGAGAGAGAGAGAGAGAGAGAGAGAGAGAAAAAGAGAGAGAGAGACAGAGACAGAGACAGAGACAGAGACAGACACACAGACAGAGAGACAGAGAGATAATCATTGTAAGCAGACAAGGTCACTGATAGTGAGATGCGGGCGAGAGATGGGGCAGCGACATCATTTGTCTGGTAAATCGAGTAATCTGGTATAGTCCGGATTAAAAGTATTGTAGGATTCTTAACCAAACAAAGACCATGCAAGTCACAAATAAGTAACTGTGTACTGTATTCAGTCGATCAGTTTGTGGGGAATATAATATACATAAATGAAAAAAAAGAAAGAGTGGTTGAAAGCCCGAGGGATATGTGCATGTGAATTCAGGAAGACCTCTAAATCAAAAACCTCCTTTTTTAACCGCTCATGCGATCGACACCTGCATCAGTAGAAATGACATAACACAAAAAAATACGCAAGCAAAACAACCTGTTCAGCCACGTTGTGCCTATTATATTCTGAATGTTCATATTTTTGTTGTATTGGTATCATACGTATTTGTCAGGTCGATTCTGAAGGTACCCCTATTCGGCGGCGGTTACGTGACCCCTGTTAAAGAAATAATAGATCAGAAAAATGTGCCAGATAGTCAAGTGGGGGGCTTTTGATGGCATACACATTTTGAATGAATTGACACGGGAGTGAATGCTTTAGTTGGGGTACGAAAATGGGTGCAATAATTGTTTTGCCGAGTTTACATTGTAATATTCTGCATCAGTAGAAATGAAAGTGTGGATTGCTGTACAGGCCCCGAAATGACCCGGAAGAACCCTTTTCCGACCGTATCCCATATCTTTCAATCTGCAGTCTGGCGACAGTCAGTGAAACATCACTTTCCACGTCCGTTCAACGCAAATGCAAGTCAGAGCGACGCACGCAGCCGTATCACAATCAAGACATAGATGTCCAATATGTTACCATAATACGAGAACCCGAACGAAGACTGATGGAGCTGGAGAGCCGTATATCGTCATTTCTCAGAACTGCGGAACACACAAGGGTATTGGCTGATAACATCGCAATTTTATCCTCCCAGTGGTGCACTCGACGTGTGCAATCGGACTTTATGCCAAATATTTCCCAATATCGAGAACACATCCGTGTCAGGAAAGTTGGGGTGAAGTGGAGGGTCCGAAATGTGATCTGAATGCTGCAATTACTAGCGATAACAGACAATAATGTTGTCCACCTTCTCTCTTTTGTTGTTGTTGCTTTTATGCGAATAAAAGATTGTGTTCCGTTCGCCGGTGGTAACCTTGCTTTGGGGGCTTCCTGTGGGTGTGAAATAATCTGAAGAAATAAGACACGGTTCAGTATAACCAGGAACAGCGATCCAACTGATGTGATCACTGAGAGCTTTTCATTGTGTGGGGATTTTACTGTTTCACGCATCACATCCAACCCTACCCACACGGGTCAATCAAAACACCTTATCGATAGCAGAATGCGGCTGCCAGCTATTGCGGTTCTTAACGAGCAATACGTGACACTAGAGTAATTGTGCTCGCTGAAAATGACTATTTGCCCAGGTCACTCAGCTTGGCCGGGAGAGATGACGGGAGAGTTAGGCAGTTGAGGTTTGCTACTGCCTCGTAGCTAAATATCATGGGTCATTTTACATGACATGACCACAGAAAGCTCAAATATCCCGTGCTCGCGAAAAAAGTATGGGCCTGTATGTACTGTACACAGTGTAAGAGAGAATTCAAAAAAAGTTTGAGTTGAATCATTTAGAAGCCTGAGTATTCGTCAAACGGTACCCCCTCCAACCCTTAACACTTTAACCACTATCCCAAGCCTTTCCTCTACCTATCATTCCTCTAGATTTGCTTTGCACAAAAAGTAAAATAAAATGATTTGTGAAATGTAAACAAAAAATATCACATAAAAAATCACACACTCAGAAAAATCCACGTTTATATGATACTGTCAGTGGAAAACTATTTCGTGAGTGTCAACTGAGGTTTTGGAATCATATTCCAAACGGATAGATTCTGCAGACAATTTAGACACAACCAGAAATACTTATTTGAAAGCGCTTAATCATTACTGGCAAAATATCAAAGGAATCGAGAATCAGATCATTGTGTGTAAAACGATACTGCTTGAACAGTTTCAAAACACTGTAATGAAAAAAGAGAGAGAGAGAGAGAGAGAGAGAGAGAGAGAGAGAGAGAGAGAGAGAGAGAGAGAGGTTGATTGAGACGAGTCTCATTCCACTTCCATTAGAATTGCTCTCAGTAAACAACTCTCTGGGAACGGGAGTTTAATAAACCCTATCAGATAGCAGCAATACTTTAAGATAAATTACAGGTATTGTGTTTTCAGCATAGCTATAGGGTCCGATATTTAAACGAGACAAGTATAATGCCGACGAGTCGAAGACGAGTCGCATTATGCTTGTTTGAGTCTAAATATCGGAACCTATTGCTACGCTGTTATTCTGACATAATATTCTGTGTTGAAAACATGTTTTTGTCAGCACCAACTTCCAGAATGGTCCATTTTGCTTTCTGCAGACGACGGTTTAGTGCGCATATCCCTTTGCGCATGTATACACGGAAATCACAGAACATTAAAAAACCAACGGACATGTATACGGAGAAGACACGACATAACCGGATGTTTGGCATTACGTCAATATGCCCGGTTTCATATGACGTCACGTATCATGCTTGCTTACGTATTATTCTATGTATTGGTCAAAAGTCTGACTTCTATTGTGGATGCTGATTCGCATGATGAAGACAGCGGTAAATCTGTGGATGATAAGAGAACAAGGATTGTCTCAGAAGAAAGTCAACGACTAAATGTTTCAGACTCGTAACTTCATGTCAACGTTGCATACAATGGACGTTGCATATAGCGAAAGGAGAGTTTGCTGATTATGTGCTAAGGCAAAAAAAAAAAAGAGAGGTCTGTTTACGGTAACATAGGCACACAAAAAATAGGGTCGGTAAATCGGGATTTTTTATTTTTTTTCTCTCCAAAAAAACATATTTTTAAGTTATTTTGCCCAAAAAAACAAAGACTATTTTATTTATTTATTTTATTTTATTTATTTATTTATTTTTTCCAAATGCCAAAAAAAAAGAGTCTAGGGTCGCGCGAAAAAATAGGGTCGGTCGGGATACCGTAAATAGACTTTTTTTTTCCCTAAACATTGGAAAGACCGTCTGCTAGGATGCAGCTACTTGAATTTTGCAAGGTTTGTTGCCGGCTAAAGAACTGGATTTTACACAGAATGTGTTTTATGTCCGGTAAGACAAACCTCGGCAAATTGCATCGTCTGTCGACCAGTCACAGAAGCAAACTTGCATCGTCTATCGACCAGTCACAGAAGCAAACTTGCATCGTCTATCGACCAGTCACAGAAGCAAACTTGCATCGTCTATCGACCAGTCACAGAAGCAAACTTGCATTGTCTGTCGACCAGTCACAGAAGCAAACTTGCATCGTCTGTCGACCAGTCACAGAAGCAAACTTGCATCGTCTGTCGACAAGTCACAGAAGCAAACTTGCATCGTCTGTCGACCAGTCACAGAAGCAAACTTGCATTGTCTGTCGACAAGTCACAGAAGCAAACTTGCATCGTCTGTCGACCAGTCACAGAAGCAAACTTGCATCGTCTGTCGACCAGTCACAGAAGCAAACTTGCATCGTCTGTCGACCAGTCACAGAAGCAAACTTGCATCGTCTGTCGACCAGTCACAGAAGCAAACCTGGTCAGGTATGCATGTGCTTTAAACACGTCGAAGAAACCGGAAACATGCGTCTTTGTTATTGGGAATATGAACGTAATATGGCCCGTTGTTCGGAATAGGGCTGAGTGAGTCTATCCAATAACAACCCCTGAATCCCCCCCCCCCCCCCACGTGTCTATCAGAATAGCAATGTTACAGAATATTATTGTTTTGAATGTGCCTACATTGTGTTTTTCTCTCCTTTTCTGGTATTGTAGCTTATTCTTGTTTAGTTCTTTGTACACTTCCTGACGTGCAAACAGTGACAATTAGTTTAGACGGGCGCAGTGACGAGGTGGTAAGACGTCGGCCTCCTAATCGGGAGGTCGTGAGTTCGAATCCCGGTCGCTGCCGCCTGGTGGGTTAAGAGTGGAGATTTTTCCGATCTCCCAGGTCAATTTATGTGCTGACCTGCTGGTGACTTAACCCCCTTCGTGTGTACACGCAAGCACAAGACCAAGTGCGCACGGAAAAGATCCTGTAATCCATGTCAGAGTTCGGTGGGTTATAGAAACACGAAAATACCCAGCATGCCTCCCCCGAAATCGGCGTATGCTGCCTGAATGGCGGGGTAAAAACGGTCATACACGTAAAAATCCACTCGTGCTAAAAACATGAGTGAACGTGGGAGTCTAAGCCCATGAATGAAGAAGAAGAAGAAGAAGAAGAAATTAGAAATATCTTAACATTACACACATTCCAACGTGCGAAACAACGGCTAGGCGTACACTTTGTTCTTTACTCATCGCTCATCGCAATTCAAGCAAACAATAATTACCATTTCATTTGGAAACAGCAAAGAATTAAACACGTAGCAATAGCACGCCCAGCTTATTATGGTTTGTGACACTTAAACAATTATTTATAAAGAAAGCATGCAGGGACAGGGAAACATCAACAGCTTAATACAAGAATAGTTAAGTGGTGATCATATACTCATACATTGCTACGGCGAGGACAAATACTGTACGTCACCCTTAAAGCCAACACTGCAGTAGAAAATACAAATACACCTCCGTACATCGTCAGCACAGACAGCACAAAAACAATAAGCGTTACTAGGAACGATTGCCATATTGAATGAATTTGTTGTGATGGACAAAGGTTAAGTGTTAAGTGACTCATTAGTTCTAGAACATTGGAAAAGTAAACATTGACTGTCACTGTTGTAACAATGTGACTCCTGAAAGGTACTGGATTTTTTTTCCTTGAAACTACAAGAATATGTTTGTAACAGACCTCCCCCCCCCCCCCCCAAGCCTTTGTACCCCTCCCCCTCTTTCTCTGTCTCTTGTTTGCTCGCTCGCAATGTGTGTGTTAACTTTTATTTCAAATAAACGTTAGCCTTGGATTGAAGCAGTCAGGGTGGGACAAAACAAGAACATGACAGAGTGGCGCACATTAATTCAAATATGATTAACATCAACTGTACTCTTGCAAGACATTCAATTATCATTCCTCATCAAATAGAGGTTCAAATCTCACCTTGACTTCCCGTAGATGCTAAGCAGAATACAAATACTCAGTTTGTGAAAAGCATGAACAAACCAAAGAACAATAGTTCAACAATAGAAAAAGCTTACGTCGTATGATTTTAAATATATGTTGCACAAAAATCCAAAATGAAATAGAGTGCAAACGTTCCAACGTTATATATGTTGCACAATAAGAACAAAAGAACAAAAGAACAAGGGTGCTAAGGCATAAGAACAACAAGCTCTGTCTAAACAAAATTGTCTGATTGATACTCTTCTTAAAACGATCAAAATTTATCTGTCATACTGAGGTGCATTTAAATTAGGTAAAGTCGTGCGCCAGAACACAAAGATAATACTAATATTTGCTTAACATTTTTCAGTAAGATTTTAAAGATTTTTTCGACGGAAGGAGATCGCGATTTTAAAACAAACACTATTTTGAATAAAGGAAACGTTACTGTACCTTCAAAAAAACGTACCATATACAAAGAATGTCACATTTGTTAAAGCGCTTTTTCACACTTTCTTGGCAAGCCCGCCTTTAAAAGCACCAAAATAAAGGCGTCGTATCCAAGTATATCTCTGCTGAACAGAGACTAGATTTGTTTAAAAAAGATAAGTTATAAATATTAACGAGCCTGCTCGTCATTAAAACAACAGTATGTGCTTTAACTGCAGCATATGAACCACTGACGATACGGAAAGTGAAAAAAGAGCATGTACAACACATATAAATTGTCACATCCATGCAAACAAAACAAAACTTGAGTGGATTTCAGATTAGCTAAGCGTTTAAAATAAAACAATCTGATATATGTATCATTGCAGTAGTTTTAACACATCTGGACTGGGTGGCCGAGTGGTAACGCACTTGCGCTCGGAAGCGAGAGGTTGCGAGTTCGACCCTGGGTCAGGGCGTTAGCAATTTTCTCCCCCCTTTCCTAACCTAGGTGGTGGGTTCAAGTGCTAGTCTTTCGGATGAGACGAAAAACCGAGGTCCCTTCGTGTACACTACATTGGGGTGTGCACGTTAAAGATCCCACGATTGACAAAAGGGTCTTTCCTGGCAAAATTGTATAGGCATAGATAAAAATGTCCACCAAAATACCCGTGTGACTTGGAATAATAGGCCGTGAAAAGTAGGATATGCGCCGAAATGGCTGCGATCTGCTGGCCGATGTGAATGCGTGATGTAGCCTATTGTGTAAAAAAAATTCCATCTCACACGGCATAAATAAATCCCTGCGCCTTGAATATGTGCGCGATATAAATTGCATAAAAAAATATTAAAAAAATAAAAAAATCCCTGCGCTTAGAACTGTACCCACGGAATACGCGCGATATAAGCCTCATATTGATTGATTGATTGATCTTTGCATTCTTGTGTTTCTGAATAGAAAATTGTCTTAATTGATATACTACAAATAATTGAGTTGCGCTTTACCAAGTACATGAAAATGAAATACCAATCAAACGGCGTTTTAAGAAGCACCATCTCTCCACACATATAAAAAAAAATAAAAAAAAAATTCTTACTGCTACCTGTGAAATTTTGTGTGTGTGTGTTGAGGATTTAATACCATCAGATTTTTTTAACACTAAAAACAAAAGAAATCAATATAATTCAAATTTCGCACAGAAAAGTCAATCTATTGATTGTGTGTATGTGTGGAAGTAGAGGGATGGTCATATATCCCATTTGAAATCCCACATGGGCAAAGCTGTGAGCAGTTTGTTTTAGTAAAGGACTGTTACTTTAAACCAGTTGCCATTGAAGCTCAAGTATTCATGTTTTAGAGAGTACAAATATTGGCCATTTATTTGATTGGTTGGGGCCCAAGGACTGTTATGCCGGGGTGGAAGTAGAGATAAGCGCCTACTTCCCAAGAAATGCTCCATATGGCTTCGTGTCTCCAAACACCTCTGACAGTCAAATCCAGCTCCTGGCCTTCACGTGGCGGGCCCTGTCTTCGACTAACAGGAGAAGGGATGCAGGCGGGTCACTGGCGCCTTAAAACCAGCTGCTTCGGGCAGATGGGGCTCGTTAACCTTGGATGGTCGCTCATCTAGGAGAAGGACAACTCCGATTTCAAAACCCGCACTGCCTTGTGTGCGCCTTGGGAAAGGCAAAGGCTACGAGAAGGAAAACTTCGACGTCAAACCCGGGTAGAGTGGACTCGACAGCCCAGCAAGGCAGCTACTCTTGGGGAGGAGGCAACCCTGAGTAAGAACCTCAACCACCGAAGACGGAAGACAGCAGCCAACTTGGCGTGGGGAGAAAATCGGCTGTCTACGCTTCCACGATAACATGGCCGTGCAATTATACATCGAACGCAGAAGAAGAAGAAGAATTTGATTGGTTATACTGGTGGACATACACGTGCAAGAATAACACAACTAGGGTCAACACAACTATGGCTTCATCCTCATCGTTTCAGCTTAGGTTTTCTTTTACTCTTTGTATACGCTTACTTCTGATACCAGCCTTAAATTAAGTTTTGTGCTTTCATCATGATTTTTGAATGTATAAGGCGTAATAATAAGAGTATTCTTTATATCAGACGAGACAAAACTCACGGAGGTCACTCACTGTCAACACAACAGAAAATGAACAAAAAAGCAAGCTACAGGATCATGTTGCTTTCTTGGGAGCAAAATCATCTACAGAAAAAAGGACACATGTTTCTCAATTCAGAGTAGGCAAACACTAACTGAATTGATTTAGATGGCAGAAGCTCACCCCTGTAATTAAAATGTATATTAAAAAAAAATCTCCGAAGAAAACAAATGAGAGAGAGAGAGAGAGCCGAGCAGACAAGGGAAACAAGATATTTTAATGCAGGCAGATGGGGACAGGGAGTGTTCTATCCTTCTATCAAAGGATTTTATTGTATAAATTGTTTACATATTGTATACAGCAGTGTTGCTCTCAGACCCAGAGGACGATAGGTGAGTTGGAGCTTGATTAAAACTAAGTACAGGTCCAAAGCGACGTCGTCATTACAATTTGTCGTAACTCGTTATTAGACAGCTCTTTTCGGGAGAAGGCCCAAACTGATTATTCTTATTTTGAAATAGTGTTTAAATGTGTACCTGGTATGGATAGAAAGATAAAAGAATGTTAAATCGTGTATTGTCGTTCGTATTTTGGAGAATATTTCTCATGGAGAATAATTTACTTAAGTCTAAAGCACAAAATCATCACAATCGCCAAGAATCGAGTAACGCCAACATTCCAAGACGACGACGAAATGCCCTGGCTTAGTCCAGTTAGTAGGAACATGAATGGTACGAAGACCTCTTATATGTCAAAACAATTGGACAGTCGACTGGCCAGAGGTCAGAGCAATGCATCAAATAAAATAGTATGCGTCATTGGCCGGAGACCGAGACCTGAGAACAACGCTGGTCAGATATTAGCTACACTTCATTAAGGAAACTAAGCCAGTAAAACAATACGTGCAGAGGATTCACCACAGTTTAGATCCCTAACTAAATAAGTTACATTACGAAACTAATGTCAGGCCCTTTCGGCAAGAAAGTAAGGAAAAACTGCAACAAATGAAACTAAAGTAGGAAAAGAACCCTCACACAAGATGAGCTAATACAAACAAAGGACATTTCAGTGTTCAGTGCCTGCGTTAATTTCAATTGACATGCGTACAACGTGTCTGTTTTAGTCTTGAAACTAAAGCAAAAACGCCACACACAAAACAAAAACATCAGTAGCATGTGGGGTTAGGGTTGCTTGTTCTGACCATCTAAAGCCACATTGCAATTTATGCCTCTAAACCATATGATAGAAAGGGTAAACATTTCGTGTTGATTAGCGGGTATATTGATACATAAAATCACTTGGGGCGTATACAGGTTGAATGTTTTAGGGAAAAACATGAAAGACGAAGATAGCGCACACAAGAGCAAAAACGGGAAGTGGAAATCAAAGCATGCGCATGCTCACCACGTGTTTGTCAATTTCCACTTCCACCGTGCAATTGGAACCGATGACGAAACCACGTGACTGCGGCAAGGGATCCTCATTATGATCGTGCAGTACAACCTGTCAATAAATAGTCCCATGAATAGTAATTAAAAAACAAATAGACTGCCAACGTTACAAAATTCAGAATAAAAAAACAACCAAGAAAGGTAAGTTGTTGGATTGTTTAATTATTGACAAAGCAAAACGTTACGTTCACAAAGATATCGACCCAGCGGTCTTGTCAGTGCACAGACAAACACTAATTACACAACAATTATCTTGACGAAATGTTCAGCGGCGCTTGCAGTGAAGACACAAGCGAATGATTTGTTCCCCCATTAATAATAGTTTGACACTTTGGCTATAACGTATTTTTGCCTATCAACAGTACACGTGACTCTCCTTAAACAATTGGAAATCGCTCTTTCACGAACAAAAACACAATGAAAACATTTCTGCATCAATAAATACACGTGTACTCTCCCCCGGACAAGTTTTCAGAATTTTACCAGAATCAATATTTTCAGAAACAAGTGTAACAAGTCGCGTAAGGCGAAAATACAACATTTAGTCAAGTAGCTGTCGAACTCACAGAATGAAACTGAACGCAATGCAACGCAGCAAGACCGTATACTCGTAGCATCGATCAGTCCACCGCGCACGGCAAAGGCAGTGAAATTGACAGGAAGAGCGGGCTAGTACTTGCGCTGAGAAGGATAGCACGCTTTTCTGTACCTCTCTTTGTTTTAACTTTCTGAGCGTGTTTTTAATCCAAACATATCATATCTATATGTTTTTGGAATCAGGAACTGACAAGGAATAAGATGAAAGTGTTTTTAAATTGATTTCGAAAATTTAATTTTGATAATAATTTTTATATATTTAATTTTCAGAGCTTGTTTTTAATCCGAATATAACATATTTATATGTTTTTTGAATCAGCAAATGATGGAGAATAAGATGAACGTAAATTTGGATCGTTTTAGAAAAAAATATTTTTTTTTACAATTTTCAGATTTTTAATGACGAAAGTCATTAATTAATTTTTAAGCCACCAAACTGAAATGCAATACCGAAGTCCGGGCTTCGTCGAACATTACCTGACCAAAATTGGAACCAATTTGGTTGAAAAATGAGAGCGTGACAGTGCCGCCTCAACTTTCACGAAAAGCCGGATATGACGTCATGAAAGACATTTATCAAAAAAATTAAAAAAACGTTCGAGGATATCATACCCAGGAACTATCATGTGAAATTTCATAAAGATCGGTCCAGTAGTTTGGTCTGAATCGCTCTACACGCACGCACACACGCACGCACACACGCACACACACACATACACCACGACCCTCGTTTCGATTCCCCCTCGATGTTAAAACATTTAGTCAAAACTTGACTAAATGTAAAAAGACATGAGTGTTTCAAAACCTTCATTTTACAATGATAGATCAATATGTAATATGTTCAAACACGGAGACTGCCTTGCGAACTGAAAAATCAAACAAACTTGCATCGGTCCCGCATATTCATTATTTGTTAAAGGGACGTTAAAAACCTGCAACCAACCAACCAACCAACCAACCAACCAACCAACTAACCAACCAACCAACCAACCAACCAATATGTATAATCTTCTTATTGCCCGGTAAACATTTGAAGCAATTTTGAAACAGGCCATTAAAAGATTTTTTTCTTCTTGCAAACAAACGGGTACTTCAAAAACAACACAAAACATTCCTTGTAACGTAAGTGATAAAATAGGAAAATGCAATTACTTTTGAAACACAAACACACAAGTTAGGTTTCTTCGGTATCTGTTTGCCCGGCCTAAACTGTCAAGAATGTATCATAACCGTGGACTCAACGGGTAGCAGTGTTCTATCTTTCTTTATCAGCCTTCGCTGCAGGTAATAAGTGATCAGATTTGATTATTGGTTCCAACAGCCTCAAGTTATTACAGCGAAGGAAAATAAAAGCACAAGGTTCCAGAGCTACAGAATTCCAGGGCAGAAGATGTACAGCACTGGTACGTGAGAGTTATGTACACGTATGAAAAAAAGGTGTTAATTAAAAAAGATGTGTTCTTGAAACAAATGCAAGATTTAGGGTGACTTAAAGGTACTGTGCTTGACACTTCAATGTGCACTGAGCCCTCATAGCTTTCAGTCATGCCTTAGGCATCTACCCATTTGAAATTATACCAAGTTTCATTGACCTTCTTGCAAGGAGTCAAAAACTGCAATTTCTTACGAATTAATGTTCATCCTTGTTCGGGCAGGACAGCGTGGTCCTTGATCAGGCTCACAGCAGGTCCCACACGTGAACTAATTACGTCAAAAGTTTACATGGAAGGCTATTAGTATTTGCGAGAGGGAAAATATCTGTTTATCTTGGGTACTTTACGTCAAGTCATTGTGTTTGAATACGTAAGATAATGGTAAAACACGGTATTTGAGTCCATTTTGGCATACCGCACACAACCTTTTGCCCCAGAACGTGATCGCGTGAAATGTTAATTACTTTTTAGCGACAGCAATGCTTTGACCTGCACTGCATCTTAGAAAAAAACACCTCCAAACAAGGTCCGAGTACTGAGATTTTTTCTCCTAAAAATGTAGAGCGGTTTAACGGGATTAAACATCCTTATGATAGAAATGTCTCATTGTTCATACCACCATGTGTCCTACACAAGTACGTATTTATAGGTAAGGCCAAAAAAAATAATAGGTGTGGTTACGGTAACATAGCCACAAAAAAAATAGGGTAGGAAGGTAGGCAATCACTTTTTTTATTTTTTATTTTTTTTCTAATGTGTACAAATTAAACCTACTTGACAGGGAAATAAGTGTGCGACTCGGGCGCTTTCGCTTTCATTGCGTTTTCTGCACTCGTTTTCTTGTGTGTTTTTTGTTTTTTTGACAAATGTAATAAAAAGTTATAGGGTCGGCCCCTAAAAATAGGGTAGGTCGGGTTACCGTAACCACACCTATTTTTTTTTTAGGCCTAAGCAAACTTCAAACATGTTTCTATTTGTTTGTATTCAGCACGGAAGGCAACAAGTATTAACATCTATTCACAAAGAACGCAAACTTTTATCGCTGCAACACATGTTGCAGTATATCAATTAACTTTGTAATCTTGATCAAAGCGTAAAGAATTTATTTGCGTTGTATAGCGGTTTCTCTGAACTATACATAATATCATCGAGATGCTTTTAGGATGAAAAGTAAAAGGTCGCTTTCATCATGCGATTTATCTTTTTTATTTGCTATCGGAGCCAGCACTTTCTTTTTGTACACATGCGGTTATGACTGCATTCGTCTCAGTTCTGGTCTCTAATGCGATACCGGCCCAAATAGATTAAAGGCAGGGGTCTGTTTCAGCATGAAAAACTACGTATTCCGTCGGAGAGAACTCAATTCAAATAGATCTGACCTAACTGGTAAATCACTATCTATGTACTTTCTGTGTCGTATAAATGAGTTTGAATGACGTTATATCGTATTGCATTTGCCTATAATTAGATTTAGGCCTGTATAATGATGCAGGACTTAGCCTCTAGCGGCATTTGATTTTTTCTTCTTTTTCTTCTTCTTCTTCTTCTGCGTTCGTGGGCTGAAACTCCCACGTACACTCGTGTTTTTTTTGCACGAGTGGAATTTTACGTGTATGACCGTTTTTTACCCCGCCATTTTAGGCAGCCATACGCCGTTTTTGGAGGAAGCATGCTGGGTATTTTCGTGTTTCTATAACCCACCGAACTCAGACATGGATTACAGGATCTTTTTCGTGCGCACTTGGTCTTGTGCTTGCGTGTACACACGGGGGGTGTTCGGACACCGAGGAGAGTCTGCACACAAAGTTGACTCTGAGAAATAAATCTCTCGCCGAACTATCTGTCAATTTTCAATTGAGAGAAACTATCTCTCAATTTTCAATTGAGAGAAAATTATGATTTTAAAAATGGATATTGAAAATGTAAATAGGTGATCAGAGTCGGGGTGCACGAGAAAGGTACCAACCGGGCGGGTGTCAGCCGCGTTATTGGATCGGTTGAAATTGAGATATGTTGTGATTTTAACGAATCGGTCCCCGCGGTATGTTCTCCCCCCGTTTGGGTTTGACCCACTTTCGCTTCGTGCCTCGGCCTTGCAGTTCTCAACGAAGCCACGTCACAGGACCACCAGGCTTTTGCGCATAACATCGACCTGAATACAAAGCAGACAACCAAGCAACATACTAGCCGACCAACCTAAAACAACGGCCACCACTACCATCAACGACGATGCGCGCTGCACGCTGGTAATGCGCGAACCTTGAATCCGTCTGAATGATTCAGCCTGAATGAAGTTTTATCCGTTGCTTTGGTAAGAACAACGAGGTTGAGCACAAACAAACAAACAAACAAACAAACAAACAAACAAACAAACAAGAAAACAAACATCGCTGTCATCATTCCAACCTCCACCAATACCAACGACGCTATGTGAGCTGCACGATAAGTATGGACCCACCTTATATCCCTCTGAATGGTACAGCCTGAAGGGAATATCGTCCGTTGACGTGGTAACGATCAGGCTGAGACCCCGGATGGCGTTACTCACTGGGTTCAACTCTCGTTTCTTGCTGCCTTTGGCTGTCGAGTTCTTGCGCAGTTTTCGTGTATCTGTCATTGAAGACAGAAGCTACAGGATACGCAATCACACAGGATCTATCAAGTTCATACTTGCTACATGATATCACTTGTCATAATTATTTGGATACGAGTATGTCAAGAGGCAGACAGACAGACAGACAGACAGACAGACAGACAGACAGAGACAGAGACAGAAATAGAGAGACAGAGAGAGAGATAGAGAGAAAGAGAGAGAGAGAGAGAGAGAAATCTAGAGAGAGAGAGAAATCTAGAGAGAGAAACAGAGACAGAGAGACAGATGCAAAAAGATACAGACAGAGACAACAAAGACAACCAGATAGAGACAGAAAGAGGAGAAGAAAACAGAATATGCGTACCAATGGTGAAGCAAACCCCCATGTCGGTGACGCGTGTCTGCAAGCCAACGTTGCAGTTCTCCCAGTAAAAGTCTCCCCACGCACACTGCAGTCCTCCGCCCTCTGACTCGATCATCTTCTTGGTGGCCTGCAAGATACACATTGGGTGGGCTGATACAACTGTGAATTGGCTTGGTAGACTATCTTAGCTTTGACCCTTCAAAATTAACGAAAAAAACTCCCGTTTTTGACCGCTCATACGATCGACGCCTGCAGCAGTAGGAATAGCATAGTACACGAAATGCTTTCTTTATTTGGTGTTTAACGTCGTTTTCAACCACGAAGGTTATATCGCGACGGGGGAAGGGGGAAGATGGGATAGAGCCACTTGTCAATTGTTTCTTGTTCATAAAAGCACTAATCAAAAATTTGCTCCAGGGGCTTGCAACGTAGTACAATATATTACCTACTGGGAGAATGCAAGTTTCCAGTACAAAGGACTTAACATTTCTTACATACTGCTTGACTAAAATCTTTACAAAAATCGACTATATACAAACAACATGTTCTGGGTAGATAATTGATCTGACTGTCTCCTCGTATGTAAAAGTTGTCAAGTTTTGCCTGCTATGACTGTTCGTCGATTTTCAATTGGCCCCTTCCGATTTGGGGGGCACCCTTATTTCAGCGGCGGTCACGTGATCCCTGTGGAACCTTTGATCCAAAAGGTGTTCCAGATTGTCAAGAGGACGGTCTTAAATGGCATTGAAAGTCTGAAGGAAAGGACACGCGAATTAACGCTTTAATCGGGTTGCAGATTTTGTCCCAATTTTTGTGTGCTAAGTTTATTAAACCTATGATCTGGGTTTGGTAGACTATTTTAGCTGTGATCTGGCTTTGGGAAACAATTACAGCTATATTCTAACTTTGATAGGCTAAGGTGGCTTTTAAGTAACACATTTGGTAGGCTAATACAACTAGCTGTAATCTGGTTTTGGTGGAGTATTATAACTGTGATCTGGATTTGTTGGACTTATACAACTGTTATTTGGCTTTGCTGGACAATTGCAACTGTGTTCTGGCTTTGTCGGAGAATAGTAAGTGCAAGGCCCCCCCCCCAAAAATAGTCTGTTTACGGTATCCCGACCGACTCTATTTTTTCGCGCGACCCTAGACTTTTTTTTGGCATTTGGGGGGAAAAAAAAGTCTTTGTTTTTTGGCAAAATAACTTAAAAATATGTTTAAAAATTTTTTTTTTTAAATCCCGACCTACCGACCCTATTTTTTTTTGCCTATGTTACTGTAAACAGACTTTTTGTTTGTTTGGCCTAATCTGGCTTTGGATGACGAATACAACTATTATTTGGCTTTGGGGGACTATCAAGACTGTAATCTGGTTTGTGGTTCGTAGGGCACGTAATATAAGCGTTCGCTTGAGTTCGTGTCTTTTTCGTTTCCGTTTTATTATTGTATCATGCTTAAATTGAATAACATTTTGTTTAAACCAATCTGGTTTTAATGAATTATTTCAGCTTGAATCTGACTTTGATGGATCATTACAACTGTAATCTAGCTTTTGTGGATTTTTAAGTTTCGAATCTGATTTCGGTAAACTATTAAAACATATGAAAACGAGCGTTAACTCAATAAGCGGAGTCCGTGGGGGGAAAAAAGTCCGTGAATCATGTCCATGCCCAGTGACCTCGATCGCCCCACACGTGTCAGCCCGGTGTGGTGCAGAGATTTTTTAGATTTTTTTAAATCTCAGCCAGTGTTCAAACTGGGTCATCGAAAGCCAGACAGCGAGATTGGTTAACTGTAGTCGTGCTTTGTCAAGAAAAACACCTGTGCTCTGGCTTGTATGTTCTTCTTGTTGTCAGTCTGCGTTGTCTTATTACACCCCCGGTATAGGGGTGTGTATAGGTTTCGGTCGATGTGTTTGTTTGTTTGTTTGTTTGTTTGTTTGTTTGTTTGTGTGTTTGTGTTCGCATATAGATCTCAAGAATGAACGGACCGATCGTCACCAAACTTGGTGAACAGGTTCTATACATTCCTGAGACGGTCCTTACAAAAATTGGGACCAGTCAAACACACGGTTAGGGAGTTATTGGTGGAATAAAATTATACAAGAACTTATAGAGGGACATCTTAATGGTCAAAGGGAAATAACCATTCTCACTCAGTCACTGCCACCAACTGAGAAGGTTATTTCCCTTTGACGGGGGTGTTTTTCCTACCTCGGAGGAATTTCTTGTTTTGCTTACTTTTAGTCAATTTTAGATTACATGTGTTAAAGGTCCTTGTCTACATTTTTATACTGAAATCGCCATTTGACCATTAAAATGCAGAGTCTATTATCTACAAATATCAACAATACACCCCCTTTCGATCAGGAAAGACGAAGCTAGTGTAGCCGTTTGAAATTCATTGTAGTATTCCAGCGTAGTACTCATAGTAGGATATCCTTATTTGGAAAATGCCAAGCGCAAAACTCCTCTCAAATCCCGTGCATTCCGTGCGTTTAAAAAAAAGCGTGGACAGCGCTCCAGTGTCAAACTGTTGCTGCACTTGTTTGGGCGTGGCTATAAGCATAGTGACATGAATTTGATTGGTCAGTATTTTTAGGCAAAGCACATGTTCTCAGCAAACAGAAAACAAAATATTGGAAGCGTGAGTCACGGCTACCCAAAAATAAAATCTTTTTTTACATCTATTTTATTTCTATAACTTTTTTCCCCATGGTTCATTCATCATCTGACATAACTTTTTAGCTAAATCTAACCATAAGATTATTGAAAAAAAGCAAAAATATAGACTTCCACCTTTAACATAGACGGGGAATGGAGACGAGGGTCTTGGTGTGTGTGTGTGTGTGTGTGTGTGTGTGTGTGTGTGTGTGTAGGTGTTTGTGTGTGTGTTTGTGTGTGTGTGCGTGTGTGTGTGTGTGCTTTATGTGTGTGTGTGTTTGTGTGTGTGTGTGTGTGTGTGTGTGTGTGTGTGTGTAAGCACGCGCGCGTGCTGCGTCCGTTTCAGTGAGTGATTTCTCAAAAAGTTTTATATTAATGAGCACATACAAAATGTGCCCCCCCCCCCCCAAAAAAAAAAAAAAAAAAAAAAAAAAGAAGCATATTTTACAATCTGAACAGGAAAAACGCGCATGATTCATAAAAAAATGATAGCATTGGCGGGGCTCGAACCAGCGACTTCAGGAACTACAGCGCAGCGCTATACCACTGACCTATGCGAATATCTGTCGATAATGGAACATTTAGGAATGCCTATTTTGTGAGATGTAAAACACACGGCAAAGCTCACTGTGCAACCCGACTCAGTGAAAGGCCCGTTGGCAGACTGTGTCGTGTGAATTAGGTCAGTTCGACCGTCGCTTACCCCGCCGCTTTGCACGAAAAGTTGGATGATATCTGCACGGTCTTCCTACCGCCGGCTCATTTTTTTTTTAATAGTTTTTTTTTTTGCTGCAGTCACGCAGGCCATGTCCAGTTATACGCTTTTGAACAAACCGTTATCATAAGACCCCCCGCGGGTTAGGGGGAGTCCCATATTGGTTGGGACGAGAAAGAATTTACCCGATGCTACCCAGCATGTCGTAAGAGGCGACTAACGGTTCTGTTTCTCCTTTTACCCTTGTTAAGTGTTTCTTGTATAGAATATAGTCAATGTTTGTAAAGATTTTAGTCAAGCAGTATGTAAGAAATGTTAAGTCCTTTGTACTGGAAACTTGCATTCTCCCAGTAAGGTCATATATTGTACTACGTTGCAAGCCCATGGAGCAATTTTTTGATTAGTGCTTTTGTGAACAAGAAACAATTAACAAGTGGCTCTATCCCATCTCCCCCCTTTCCCCTATCCCATCTCCCCCCTTTCCCCGTCGCGATATAACCTTGAATGGTTGAAAACGACGTTAAACACCAAATAAAGAAAGAAAGAAAGAAAGTTATCATAAGACTTTGATTTTTCGAAGTCTTGTCGCAATTGTCGATTGTCCTTTTGACGTTTTGAAAACCACGCAGGTTAAGGTGAAAAGAATGTCATTTCCCGAAAGACCCTTATTGTCCCAGTTGGCAATCACAAAACTGTGGGCCTACTCAAACACACGTCATCAAACCGGTAGAAATAATTAAAAACAAACATTACTCAATAATAGTCCTTAATGAAATGTATGAAACTTGTCAAAGCAATATTATTTCAGTCAACCTGATGCTGTGTTTTTTTGTGTGCTTGCATGCGATTAGTCTATGAAGGAATATTAAACGTACGTGGAAACAATTTTATTTGTATAGGCATCATATTTTTTTCAAATTTCTATTTCCTGCCCTGAGGCTTTGTTCCCTCAGTAAACATTGATGCGAGTTTTTTCCAAATCCGTTCTGCACATTTAATTTCCTTGAACACATACAAAAAAAAAAATCATCCGCTTTTGACATCCTCACGGCACGTTTACTTTTCATCAGTGAGTACAAAAACATATTAGAACCTTTTAGTAGGAGAATGACATTTTTAATCACACATTTAGCTCAGATGAATTTCTTTGATGTATTGTTCATGCAATAATATGAGCGGGCGTGAAAAAACGGCGTAAGTTGTCACAGATATGACCTGTCTCACAATGATACAGAATTCATGGGTAAACAAACAAACAAACAAACAAACAAACAAACACACACACAAACACACACACAAACAGACAAACACACACACAAACAAACACACAAACACACACACAAACACACACACACAAACACACAAAAAAACAAACACACACACAAACAAACACACAAACACACACACAAACAAACAAACAAACAAACACACAAACAAACACACAAACAAACACACAAACAAACACACAAACAAACACACAAACAAACACACAAACAAACACACAAACAAACACACAAACAAACAAACACACAAACAAACACACAAACAAACACACAAACAAACAAACACAAAAACAAACACACAAACACACACACAAACACACACACAAACAGACAAACAAACACACAAACACACACACAAACACACACACAAACACACAAAAAAACAAACACACACACAAACAAACAAACACACAAACACACACACAAACACACACACACAAACAAACAAACAAACACACACACAAACACACAAACAAACACAAACAAACACACAAACACACACACAAACACACACACAAACACACAAACACACAAACAAACACACAAACAAACACACAAACACAAAAACAAACACACACACAAACACACACACAAACACACAAACAAACACACAAACAAACACACAAACAAACACGCAAACACACAAACAAACACACAAACACACAAACAAACAAACAAACACACAAACACACAAACAAACAAACAAACACACAAACAAACACACAAACAAACAAACAAACAAACACACAAACAAACAAACAAACAAACACACAAACAAACAAACACACAAACACACAAACAAACAAACAAACACACAAACACACACACACACACAAACAAACAAACAAACAAACAAACAAACTTTCTTTATTTCTTTATTTGGTGTTTAACGTCGTTTTCAACCACGAAGGTTATATCGCGACGGGGAAAGGGGGGGAGATGGGATAGAGCCACTTGTCAATTGTTTCTTGTTCACAAAAGCACTAATCAAAAATTTGCTCCAGGGGCTTGCAACGTAGTACAATATATTACCCTACTGGGAGAATGCAAGTTTCCAGTACAGCATACATGACATAAGACAACAGAGTTGAGTAGCCTGCATTAGAACATAAATAGTATTTGTGCAAAGTCTAAATACTATATTGTGCTAAGTTTAAATAATATATTTAAGCAAAAAAAAAAAAAAAATGTACACCAGTCACAGATACACTGACACCGTGTAATACTAGTCGTATTCTGAAGAGAAGCTTTCAGGCCATTCGATCGTCTGGTTTTAAAACACATCTTCCGGTATTTCTGCAGAAAAAAATCTTTCCTTTGAACGGCATCAATGCAACCATGCATCATTTCTACATCTGAGAGGAAGACCTCGTAAGCGTTGGAACTGAAAGCGTGTTGTTGTTAGGTTTAAACGCTTTGCCCTAGGACCTGGCGGGACTTGAAACGCAAACAGAGTGCACAGAGTTAGAACTGAAAGCGTGTTGTTGTTAGGTTTAAACGCATTGCCCTAGGACCTGGCGGGACTTGAAACGCAAACAGAGTGCACAGAGTTAGAACTGAAAGCGTGTTGTTGTTAGGTTTAAACGCATTGCCCTAGGACCTGGCGGGACTTGACATGCAAACAGAGTGCACAGAGTTAGAACTGAAAGCGTGTTGTTGTTAGGTTTAAACGCATTGCCCTAGGACCTGGCGGGACTTGACATGCAAACAGAGTGCACAGAGTTAGAACTGAAAGGGTGTTGTCATCAGACGTAAAGGGATTGTCTGCGGAAATGAAAAGCTGACTGAGGAATCACATGCTCGACTTGTTGTGTGCTGTTCATTATTCTGCGGTTTGATTTGTGAGGATGGTTCTCTATGAAATAACTGTTCTTCGCTTATTTTGGTTTTTTTACTAAATGGTAATCAGACGTAAGCAGTGGCCTAGCGGATAGGACATCGGCCTTGTAATCGGAAGGTCGTCAGTTCGAATCCCGGGCGCGGCCGCCTGGTGCGTTAAGGGTGGACATTTTTTCGATTTCCCAGGTCAACTTATGTTCACACCTGCTATTGCCTTATTCCTCACGTGGACACATACCAATGATGAACAGGTTGGATGCTGTCTGTTCAAAGTGGGAGTTTTTATTTTATTTTTTAAGAGCCACTAGTGTCAAAATCCCCTTTAAAAAAATTCGAACAAAGACCAATACAATAACTTCTTTTCGATTATGTTTTGTTGCAACCTCTTTTTTCTTTGCTTTTAGAATTAGAATTAGATTAAATTATAATAGATGAAAGGCTGTACGGACTTCCCCAAGTAACATTAAAACCATTTAAATAAGTTATTGAACAGGACATAAGAATACGTTTTTTTCTCCAAATCTCATTTTGCCCGAGGCTGCATGTGTGTATTTTATTGTCAGCGAGAATTGAAAATTCCTCCATATTATTTAATAAGATAATCCAATTTCGTCTCTCGTGTTTTTAATTGGCTTACAATATTTTCCGTGATAAGACTAGCCTTTCAATGAAAAAGAATTCATCTCTGTCTCCAAAAGCGACAAAGCCACTGGTGTGAATCCGTTGGATTCATATATTTTTTTATATCTACACTGTCGACGACCAAGATCTGTTCCTGCTCTGTGTTATATTTGTAATTAACTGGTTTTTTCTCTTTTGGCGTGACATAGCATCTAAGAAAGAGAAAGAGAAAGAAAAATAGAAAGAATGACAGACAGAAAGAAAAAAATAGTATTGAAGAGAAAAAGAATGACATAAACAAAAGAAAGCTTACAAGAAAAAGAAAAACAATAAGAAAACAAAGAAACAAAGGAACAAGCAACTAAACTATTAACAAGCTATAAAACATATTCAGAGAAGTAAAATCCAACAATCAAACACACACAGAGACAAACACGGAAATAAAGGATCACAGAGAAAACACACCACCGTATCTGAAAAGAAGCCTGTCACGATCGGGTGACAGAGACCAAGAAAGCGTCACTCAGTGGAGTGCCTGTTCTGGGTCAATGTATGATAGAAAGCGCCTGTGCGTGATATTGGACACAGCAGAGTTTTTGCTGACAGTGCTCCCGAGCACGGATGTTTTGAAACGCACGAGCTTCACAGTGCAGGTTTCTGCTGTCATAGGGCTGACGGTTTTTTTCGCTGACAGCGCGCACGGGATTTTCAGGGATTGAGTTTCTCGTGTCTTTTTTCCTGCTTGGGGAGGCAAAACTGTGTATAGCTGGACTGGTTTGGTGACAAGGTCAGTCACGTGTATTTGGCTAGGTGGTCTGTCAGAGACTCAAGGACGACACACTTGACACCCAGCGGCAGAAGGGGAAGGACCTAACACACAGTTACTAGAGTATGATGGTTTTTCACCGAGTATCATATTCGGCACTCTAGGGGAACTTCCACAAGTTATTCCTTTCCTCTGCCACGTATTTTGCTGAGGACAAGTCGTCACATTTCCTTCGTCGGCGATGGCTTTCGCATAAGGATTCGACAAGGGGTTCTGGACGTTTTGGGTCACTGTTGACGAACAGAGACTGTTCCAGGGAGGAGGCGGACTTTGCTTCCATTGAGAGTTACAATCATAGGCTTTTGAGGTAATAAATCATTATTTAACGCTGTTGATGAGTCTGTGTTGTGGAATGAAATACTCTCTGTTGTTCTTTCCAGGTTAGCGCATAATTTACTCTCTGTGACGCTAAAATACTAATCTGTATATGGTTTTTGCAGATAGGGAGAGAAGGACGGAAAATGGCTGTTTTGTTGTTGTAAAAAGTCAGTTTTGTGCAGGCCCACGTGCTCGATGAGATATTTAAAGATGACATGTTTTAAGGTGGTGGGTGAGGGGTAGCTGACATGTTTAGTGCACCGATGCTTTCTGTTTGCAGCCTTCCTTCGTTCGTTCGTTTCGTTCGTTCGTTACGTTCCCGTAACATCGGCACGGCTGACTCTGGCGGGAACTGTTGAGGCTACGCTAACCAGGAGACCGGCTAACCAGGAGACCGGCTAACCAGCGGACCGGCTAACCAGCGAACCGGCTAACCAGCGGACCGGCTAACCAGCGAACCGACTAACCAGCATACCGGCTAAGCAGCAGCAGCAGAGATAAAGCTAAGTGCACCATGTCGTACGCACCCCGTTGACCACCGTTGTCTTTTCGTATCTATGATTTCATTGGAGTAGTGACAACGTGGGGTGTGTGACACCTGCACGAACTAGAGCTTTTCGAACAGAACATTCTCATTTCGACTGTATTTACACGGGTTCAGCGTGTTACTATAATTTTCTACATAGTACTGGCATTTTGTCAGTGAACACTGGTTTTTTACGTGTTGAGAACGTAAAAGGAACATATTTTGAGTGAAGGCTCGAGGGAGGTGGAGAGTTTATACATAAACAGGCGTCTGAAACTTATACTTTTGTTGACTCTATTTAATTGTATGCCTGCGAGAGTGGATCGTGGTGTGGTTAGTTAATTAGTAGTAATTAACCGGTTCATAATCACCTTGAGTGATATATTGAAACGTGACACGTGGGGGCCAAGCCGGGATTTACTCAGTTAATTTCTGACTGATAAAGACCCACCAATTAAGGATAACTAAGAGCAGATAATCTCGTCAGTGCTCGACTTATTTTCTGCTTGGTGCTACCCTTTTTTGTATAGTTTTGATCATATACCACACCTTAAGCGATTCACATCTTGCAGGAAATGTAAATTGTAATTTGTGAGTTATTGTATGCGCTAACTGTGATTACTTCCCTTTCCTTTGTTTGTGAATCTTTGTTGTTGTACGTTCAGAGTTTTCCGTTGCAGAGAGCTGAGCGGGGTTAACGGATTTGTTGTTCGTTTTACTCAGTTTTCTCTACATTGTTGTTTTGCATTCTGTAACAGGTTACATTTCTACCGTCTTGTTTTACTTGGATTTTTCTCCATATTTTGACTTTGTTGGAATTTTGGGGGGGAAGGGTCCGAGGACTTCTGTCCTAACCAAGGCTGTGGGAGACACTCTGTTTCACCGCAAAAAGCAGCCGATAAAGTAGGCCACGGCTGTGGGAAACACTTTGTTTCACCGCAAAAAGCAGCCATAAAGTAGGCTACGCGATTTGTTCTACACCGTTTGGATTTTTCTTCTGCATTTTCTGGTTGCTGGATTTTTGTATCCACCGCTTTCATCACCGCGTGTTCTAGCTATAGCTGCGTTAGACTTATTTTGGTAATAAAGCTTTGCTAAAACTAACCATGGCTACAGGGGGATCTCCTACGAGGAGAATAACTTTCGAGACTCCTGGGAGCGAGCAACCGACTGAGCGAGACGCACGCGTTAGAGCCCGAAGCGTTCTAAAACGCTTAGAAGTAGAACGGAAGGAAGAATTTGAGCGACTGACAAGAAAAGAAGAACGTGACCGACAGGACAAGAAGGACGAACTTGACAGACAAGAAAGGGAACGACAGGCAGAACGACAGGCTGAACGAGACAGACAGGAAAGGAAAGAAGAACGTGACAGACAGGAAAAGAAAGACGAACTTGACAGACAAGAAAGGGAACGACAGGCAGAACGAGACAGACAGGAAAGGAAAGACGAACTTGACAGACAAGAAAGAGAACGTGACCGACAGGAAAAGAAAGACGAGCTTGAGAGACAGGAACGACAGGCCGAACTTGACAGACAGGAAAAGAAAGACGAACGTGACAGACTAGACCGGAAGGAACAGGCGGATCGCGATCACCAGCTAGAGCTAGCTAGGCTACAGGCCGAGAAGGGTACGCTCACTCAGGCTAGCGCGCCGACGTTTGTTGCCGACCGTACGAGACTGCCGACGTTCGACGATGACAAGGACGAGCTCGACGACTTTTTACGCCGGTTTGAGCGCATTGCATCTGACCAGAAGTGGGAAGAGGCCACGTGGGCTAGCCGCCTTAGCACCTGCTTAAAGGGACGCGCATTGCAGCTCTACAACGCTTTGGAGGACGACGAGGCGAGAGACTATCAGGCACTTAAGAAGGCGTTACTCCAGCGCTTTAACCTGACTGCTGAAGCCTACAGACGACGTCTGCGTAACAGCAAGAGACTGAGCGGCGAGCTGAGTCATCAGTTTGTGGCACGCCTTAACCTCTACCTGCGGCGCTGGGTGGAGATGGCCGAAAAGGACTGGACCGTCAACGACCTTGCCGACCTCATAGTCATGGAACAACTGATGTCCAGCCTGCGACCTGAGGTGGTGACCTTCGTGCAGGAGCACCAGCCAAAGACTACTCAGGAGGCAGCCGACTGGATCAGAGTACACGAGGACGCCCAGGCGATCTCTGGCAAATCTTCAGGCTCACGGCCGGGAAGCATGGGAGGTCAAGGTTCCTCAGGGACAAGAAGTTGCTCTACCGTGAGTTCAGCAACCAAGAAGGTACATTCAAACAGGTTGTCGTGCCTCGCGAGTTTCGCGAGGGTGTCATGGCAACGGCACACGACTCGATTCTGGGAGGTCATCTTGGCACCAAGAAGACCACGGATCGTGTCTGGCGCCACTTTTACTGGCCAGGCATCTGCACGGATGTCCGACGTTTCTGTGCGTCCTGCGATAAGTGCCAGAAGGTGGTTGCCAAAGGAAGGGTGAGGAAGGTCCCCTTAGAGAAGATGCCGCTCATCGACGAACCCTTTCGTCGGGTGGCAGTGGACATCATCGGGCCCATCTTGCCTGCGTCTGAGGACGGAAACAGATACATTTTGACCATGGTGGACTACGCTACTCGATACCCAGAGGCGATCCCTCTGAAATCGATTGAAGCCACGCGAGTAGCTGAGGCTCTGGTTACTATGTGGTCCCGGCTGGGAATTCCATCAGAGGTACTCACCGACAGAGGCACGCAGTTCACGGGAGGAGTGATGGCGGAGGCAGCACGACTGCTATCACTGGAGCAGCACTTCACCACTCCTTACCATGCTCAGTGCAACGGACTGGTGGAAAGGTTCAATGGCACCTTGAAGACCATGCTGAGGAAACTAGCTCAGGAGAAACCACGCACGTGGGACAGGTACATCCCAGCATTGCTTTTTGCATACCGCGAGGTTCCTCAGGAGAGCTTGGGTTTTTCCCCATTTGAGTTGTTGTACGGCAGACAGGTACGCGGTCCCATGGCTATCCTGCGTCAAGCTTGGACGGACGAAGAAGCTGACGAGGAGGTGCAGACGACAGCGACCTACATCGTAGAACTCAGGAACAGGATTGAAGAGACCTGCAAATTGGCTCAAGAGAACCTGGGAAGAGCAGCACAGCGTTACGCGCGAGGATTCGACCGCAAGGCACGGCCGCGCAGCTTCAAGATTGGAGAACGGGTGTTGCTACTTCTACCTGTCAAACACAACAAGCTACAACTGCAGTGGCAAGGACCTTTTGAGGTGACAGCGAAAGTGGGCCAAAACGACTACAGGATCGTCATGAACGGGAAAGCACGCCTGTACCACGCCAACCTGCTGCGCGCCTACATAGAGAGGACTGCCTACGGGGAAAAGGACAAAGTGACAGAAGCAGTTGCTGTCGTGATGGACGAGACAACGGAAGAACAGGGAGGAGGACGGGTACCAGTTTGTCCGCTGGAGGCTAGTGAGGATCACACGGACGTGCACATCTCGCCTGAACTTGGGGACGACCAGCAGGCGGACTTGCAAGAGATCCTGAAGGATGCAGCACGGGTCCTTACAGACATACCACTTCAGACGCATCTAGAGGAGTTTACCTTCGACTTGCTGGAGAAACAGCCAGTGAGGACGAAGCAGTATCCCATGCCTCATGCCCAGAAGGAGGTGGTCAGGAAGGAAATCGCCGACATGACGAAGTTGGGCGTCATCGAGCCAGCGAACTCTCCCTACAGTTCACCAATTGTGCTTGTAAAGAAGAAGGATGGACGCGTCAGGTTCTGTGTTGACTACCGGAAGCTGAACAAGATTACGGCGTTTGACGCGGAACCCATGCCTGATGTGGACTACCTCTTCAGTCACTTGGCCAAGGCCAAGTACTTTTCCAAACTGGACCTCACCAAGGGATACTGGCAAATCCCAGTTGCCGAGGAAGACCGCCCAAAGACTGCATTTACCACTCCATTCGGCCAGTTCCAGTGGACAGTCATGCCTTTTGGTCTACAGAATGCAGGTGCCGTCTTCACTCGCATGATGAGGAAACTTTTGGAACCATTGAAGCGCGAGGACATCAGCAGTTTCATCGACGATGTGCTGATCGCGACAGAGACATGGATTGAACATCTCGACGCCCTGCGCGACGTGTTCGGAAGGTTGAAGGACGGAAATCTGGGAGCTAAACCGTCCAAGTGCTACTTGGGATTTCGGGAATTGTCTTTCCTGGGTCATGTTGTCGGCGAGGGATTGCTCGTTCCAGAGGACGACAAGATCCAGAAGATTCGGGAGGCGGAGCCACCGCGCACGAAGAAAGAAGTCAGGTCTTTCCTGGGCCTAGCCAGCTTCTATAGACGCTTCATCCCGCACTTTGCCGAAATCGCTCTACCACTGACCAACCTTACCAAGAAACTACAACCGACCGTTGTAGTGTGGACTGAGGAATGTAGCTCCGCATTCAACACCCTGAAGAGGCGACTCACCAGTCAGCCTATTCTCCGACTACCAGACCTGAACAAGGACTTCGTGCTGAGGACAGACGCTTCAGGGAAGGGACTTGGGGCAGTGTTGCTTCAGGAGACAGAGGGGTTTTTGCACCCTGTTTGCTTCGCCAGCCGTAAGCTGACCTCGGCCGAGGCAGCGTATGCAACGGTTGAACGCGAGTGTCTCGCCATTGTCTGGGGCATCCAGAAGTTCGAAGCGTACCTGTACGGACGACCTTTCTGTCTGGAGACGGACCATCAACCTCTGCAATATCTTCAGGTTGCAAGGTTGGCAAACGCCAGACTTATGCGCTGGGCGTTGATTCTCCAACCGTACCAATTCACGGTACGCGTCATACCGGGCGCCAACAATGTTGGAGCTGACTTTCTCTCTCGGGCTGTAGAGGAGAACATGACTGTGAGCGAAACCGAGGTTTCGTCTTGAAGAGGGGAGGTGTGTCACGATCGGGTGACAGAGACCAAGAAAGCGTCACTCAGTGGAGTGCCTGTTCTGGGTCAATGTATGATAGAAAGCGCCTGTGCGTGATATTGGACACAGCAGAGTTTTTGCTGACAGTGCTCCCGAGCACGGATGTTTTGAAACGCACGAGCTTCACAGTGCAGGTTTCTGCTGTCATAGGGCTGACGGTTTTTTTCGCTGACAGCGCGCACGGGATTTTCAGGGATTGAGTTTCTCGTGTCTTTTTTCCTGCTTGGGGAGGCAAAACTGTGTATAGCTGGACTGGTTTGGTGACAAGGTCAGTCACGTGTATTTGGCTAGGTGGTCTGTCAGAGACTCAAGGACGACACACTTGACACCCAGCGGCAGAAGGGGAAGGACCTAACACACAGTTACTAGAGTATGATGGTTTTTCACCGAGTATCATATTCGGCACTCTAGGGGAACTTCCACAAGTTATTCCTTTCCTCTGCCACGTATTTTGCTGAGGACAAGTCGTCACATTTCCTTCGTCGGCGATGGCTTTCGCATAAGGATTCGACAAGGGGTTCTGGACGTTTTGGGTCACTGTTGACGAACAGAGACTGTTCCAGGGAGGAGGCGGACTTTGCTTCCATTGAGAGTTACAATCATAGGCTTTTGAGGTAATAAATCATTATTTAACGCTGTTGATGAGTCTGTGTTGTGGAATGAAATACTCTCTGTTGTTCTTTCCAGGTTAGCGCATAATTTACTCTCTGTGACGCTAAAATACTAATCTGTATATGGTTTTTGCAGATAGGGAGAGAAGGACGGAAAATGGCTGTTTTGTTGTTGTAAAAAGTCAGTTTTGTGCAGGCCCACGTGCTCGATGAGATATTTAAAGATGACATGTTTTAAGGTGGTGGGTGAGGGGTAGCTGACATGTTTAGTGCACCGATGCTTTCTGTTTGCAGCCTTCCTTCGTTCGTTCGTTTCGTTCGTTCGTTACGTTCCCGTAACATCGGCACGGCTGACTCTGGCGGGAACTGTTGAGGCTACGCTAACCAGGAGACCGGCTAACCAGGAGACCGGCTAACCAGCGGACCGGCTAACCAGCGAACCGGCTAACCAGCGGACCGGCTAACCAGCGAACCGACTAACCAGCATACCGGCTAAGCAGCAGCAGCAGAGATAAAGCTAAGTGCACCATGTCGTACGCACCCCGTTGACCACCGTTGTCTTTTCGTATCTATGATTTCATTGGAGTAGTGACAACGTGGGGTGTGTGACACCTGCACGAACTAGAGCTTTTCGAACAGAACATTCTCATTTCGACTGTATTTACACGGGTTCAGCGTGTTACTATAATTTTCTACATAGTACTGGCATTTTGTCAGTGAACACTGGTTTTTTACGTGTTGAGAACGTAAAAGGAACATATTTTGAGTGAAGGCTCGAGGGAGGTGGAGAGTTTATACATAAACAGGCGTCTGAAACTTATACTTTTGTTGACTCTATTTAATTGTATGCCTGCGAGAGTGGATCGTGGTGTGGTTAGTTAATTAGTAGTAATTAACCGGTTCATAATCACCTTGAGTGATATATTGAAACGTGACAAAGCCCCAGAAGCGATTAATAATAATACTGAAATTGAATATGAATCTTCTTTTTGACCTGAAAGCAAACATGATTTGGTAAAAAAAACACCACATTATTTGTCATTTAAACATGTTTTTCAGAACCGTTTGGTTACTATGTAGCAACTGTTACACTAGGCCTCCGACTAAGCCATTGATTAAATATCCCAATTTTTGCTGATTCCAGTGTGTGGAAGTGTTGACTTTAATACAATTCAATTTTCAAGTTCCTGAGCAAAAATTTGATTTAGCAACTTCTTGTCACACATCTGAGTACCTTTTCTGAAAACGACCCATTACGCAATGTCTGTAAAAAAACCCACTTCAAATGTACATAATAATTAAGGCCCACCTTAATTGAGCCTGAAGTTGACAACACGAAGTCTTTTTACCGAACATTCGGTACCCAAGCTTCATGCAGCGAGCTTCTCGAGGTACACTTCGCAAAGTCAGCTTCAGTATCAAACAATTCAGGACAGCTTTGACATCCCTTGACCAATATTCATCAATATTGAAAGGATGAAAGTCACTTGTTCTTTTCAATGCTTCAAAGTGACAAGTGGTTTGGCGTGTGGTGGGAGGAATTGTAAAATCGGTATGAGAGTCATGTCTGTCACTTTGATTGTCGGTCCGTCTATTTCTCTCCCAGGTGCCAGGAGAATGGTTCCGAATAACTCTCACTTACTCTAATACACATGTATGCATTTGAGAGCGCTTGATTACTTCCCTTTGTTTATCAGTTCTCTAAACAGCGCTCTGCCTCATATTTGGGTTACGATTCTCTCAATATTCACCAAGAATCACTAGAGATGTATACTCACGTCCAGCAATCCCTGCACAATCTCGGAGTCGGTCTTGTTGCCCTTATAGCCTTGGACAGTGACGTTCTTCAGCAGCTTACTGAGGTCATGAAAAGGAAGGGGTCTTAAATTGAGGGGTCTTAAAAGGGGGGTTCCCACTGTACTCACGTCCAGCAATCCCTGCACAATCTCCGAGTCGGTCTTGTTCGCCGTATAGCTTTGCACTGTGACGTTCTTCAGCAGCTTGTCCAACACTCGCCGTCCAACCAGGTGGAAGATGCCCGTGATCTCAGTCAGGTACGTCATCTGCATCTGGGTTCGCACGTCCAGCTCGTCTATAAACATTCTGTGTGGGAAAAAAATATTCCAGAGATTTAGATCTCACGACATGTAGCCAAGACGGGAACGTGTACGTGTAGCTATGGCGCGCGCTCCATGTTTAACACCATCAAATCGAGCTTTTCTACATGTCGTATAAAATAGATTGAGGAGAATGGTCGTGCTGAAGACGTATGCGTTCGATTCTAAATTTTCTATTTCAGCATAGTAAACTAACATGAACAACCGTAGAGTAAGCATTAGCGAATTCATGTTTTCAGGAAATACAAGGTAAATGTGGGTGGAATTGTTCGCACCGAAGAGAGAAAGCATTTCCGCACGCGAATTAGTCAGAGGGAATCGTGCAATTTTCCATATAATAATACTTCTACGTCAATGGGGTGAAAGATCGGTCGGGGAATCAGAAACATTGAAGATTTGTCTTGGTCTAAAAACAAGAACAGCAGAGACACCCATCTGCACACACTGACTTGTTGAACATGTTGAGGTCACAGATGGTGACAGATGGGAAGTCGTCCTCGTTGACGTAGTTGACGTTGACGCTGGTGACGGTAGGGTAGCGGTAGAAGTCCGACATCTGCCAGTAGATCACCGTCACCAGCAGTATGGCCATCACACACACGACCACGCACCAGAATATCCTGCATAAAAAGACAGAGAGAACATTCTCAATAATGTTGTGTGAGTGTCTGACTCCTTGGGGGTGGGGGGGGGGGGGGCAGGATAAAGAGATGACTATGATTTGTGAGTGTCTGACTTCTTGGGGGAGGGGGGGGGGTGAACTCGCTTAAGCCGAACTGCAGGGTAATTTCTCGGGAAAGGTTAGGCTTATCCGAACTCGGATATGCACAAACTCGGATAAGCGAAACGATTTTTCATTCCCCGGGCGAGTTCGGCTTATGCGTGTTTGACTGTATTACCAGTCATGTTCCTTTAATGTGTCTGTGAGACGGGCGCAGTGTCGTGGTGGGAAGACGTCGGCCTCCTAATTGGGAGGTCGTAAGTTCGAATCCCGGTCGCTGCCGCCTGGTGGGTTAAGAGTGGAGATTTTTCCGATCTCCCAGGTCAACTTATGTGCAGACCTGCTGGTGACTTATCCCCCTTCGTGTGTACACAAAAGCACCAGACCAAGTGCGCACGGAAAAGATCCTGTAATCCATGTCAGATTTTGGTGGGTTATAGAAACACGAAAATACCCAGCATGCCTCCCCCAAAATCGGCGCATGCTGCCCGAATGGCGGGGTAAAAACGGACATATACGTAAAAATCCACTCGTGCTAAAAACATGAGTGAACGTGGGAGTCTAAGCCCATGAACGAAGAAGAAGAAGAAGAAGAAGAATGTGTCTGTGTGAATCCCTTTGGGAAGAGAAAGGATAACTGCGGGCAAAGGTTAGTTTGATAGGACACTGAGTAAAAGGTAGTTTCATTTTTTCGGTGTGTTCAAAAATAGATTTGTCCTGAAAGACAACGGTATTAAAGGATAGGGAGTCATACGGGTATCTTGCGCTTTTACTGACCAAGGTATCAAAGATAAATGTGAAATATGATTGTACACAGACACCTGCACGTACAGACAGCGGAGAGACAGACAGACAGACAGAAAGACAGACAGACAGACAGAAAGACAGACAGACAGACAGAAAGACATAGATACACGCAGATGGGAATGCGAGTACGCGTGCGAGTCTTAGTGTGTGTATGTGTGTGTGTGTGTGTGTGTGTGTGTTTGTGTGTGTGTGTGTATGTTTGCGTGTGTGTGTGTGTGTGTGTGTGTATGTGTGTGTGTGTGTGCGTACGCGGCGTGCTTGTGTGTGTGTGTGTGTGTGTGTGTGCGTGTATGTGCGTATATGTGTTTGTGTGTGTGTCTGCGTATGTGTGTGTGTGTGTATGTGTGTGTGTGTGTGTGTGTGTGCGTGCCTGCGTGTGTGTGTGTGTGTTTGTGCGTGTGCCTGCCTGCGTGCGTGCGTGTGTGCGTGTGTTTGCCTGTCCGCCAGTCTGTTTGCTTACATCTCTCCTTGCGTGTTCATCTTCAAATACTTTCAAATCCATGTTTTCTTCATTCGTATACAAACACTCACTACCATTGTTAAACTCCTTATTCAGCATGAACAATCAAAATGGATTTTACCTGACAGTAATAATTAGACCTACATTTCTACTATCACTGTAAAAACCATGAACGGCTTCCGTTTTTGACACATTTTTACGGGACACCCGCTGCATTCACTTCAAAACTTTAGACCAGCTGTCGTGTTTTTGTGTGAATAGTCGCACAAGTTGTTCATCCTGCTGGTTCTTATCGGATACATCAATTGCTGACGGTAAGGTTTTGACGGCTGAAAGCCATTTATTCATACTGTGTACAATGACAATTGTCAATTACGTTTCATTTAACCCCCACTGTGCTGGTGCAGCGAGAGCAAATCACTCCCCATCACTGATATACTCCTGAGTTAAAACGTCATTCGAAAATGTTATACCCAGAGAAAAAAAACGGAAAAAAAAAACAAAAAAAAACTTGAGGACAAAAGGTGTACTCCAAAGAGGTTTTCATTTCACTCAACGACTGTTCAGTGGCAGACAATGATGTCATAACATATTCCGCAGGGGCGGATCACATCATTTTTAAGTGGTTTTTTTTCCCAAATTTCTTTTCGGGACAGATCGACGACGCGAAGCCCGAACTTACTAAAGGGGCCCGCCAAATGTTGATAAAAACAAGGAAAATAGAGCAATCTGGTGCAATCTGAGGCTAGAAACTTCCCCTAATACGCCGTCCAAAAGTTAATTCTAGAAGACAATTTTGGATAAAAACAAAGACAATTAACCGATCTGATGCAACCTGAGCCAACAAATTACACAACTACCTTCCCAGAACGTCATTTAGAAGACGAAGGCCGGCTCCTAGGGGGGTCCGGGGGCATGCCCCCCCCCCTGACATTTTTTTATAAAGACAAGGAAAATGGAGCAATCTGGTGCAATCTGAGCCATTATTTATTCTTTCTTTTCAAATTTAATTTCGTTATTTTTTTATCTTATTTTTTCTTTTTATTTGTTTTTCTTAATTTTTTTTGCGAAAACAAAGTTAGGCTAGGGGGGGGGGGGGGGGTCCCGAAACCCCGGAAAAAACCCCTGGATCCGCCCCTGCTCCGACACCCGCAACTTTGTATCCCTCGACTTGGATATAACGCAAACAAACCATCTGCTATGATGTAACCTTTAAATATATACCAGTTACTGTGAGCGTCCTCGTACAAATCTACAAGAAATGTGACCCTCCACCACGAAATGAGTCGCATGTCACCTTTGCATGATTTTTATATTTTTACATTTTCCTAAAGAGTTTTTTATGCTCTATCCAGTGGTGAAAACCGTTTTAGAAAAGAGCAAAAACTGTTTGAGTTATAAGCCTGTGACTAAGGTGACCCTCACACTGTTACCAGACACTTCCCGGACTTATATTAAGCCTAGCGCAGAACCGCGCGAGGTGACATGCGACTCATTTCGTGGTGGAGGGTCACAAATATGTGCGAAATTGATCGGAGCTTACTGTTCGAAAAACGATGAAGCCTACAGTGAAGAACGAATTGCGAGACACTAATTATCAGGAAAATGCTGCACGTTTTCGTTAAGCTACTCCGACAGATTGGGAAACGAAAAACTGGCTGATTTGAATTTTAAGCGGTTGGTTCAAGTGACGGGTCAATTCGACATGCATGGAATTGTTCAGTGTGAACTATGTCTTAACAACACAATTTCAAGTCGCGGGACTCAGCTGCGTGTTGGTCGGTGGACTGCATTGTGTGCATTACGCACGGAAACGATACCGTTCGAGATCAGATATATCCTTCGACTTGACCACTGACCGCTGATATTTTCAAATATCGTTTTGGTCATTCAGCAGATGCATTTTTAGTCCGTTATATTTTCTATTTGTCAAAATTCATCAAAATGAACGAGTGGGTGTTGTTTATTTCATTTATTCCCGAGAAGTTGCTGCAACTGGAAACAAAAGAAACTGATATCGACAAAGTAATTTTTCAGCGCTCCTAAACCCTTTTCTTTTGTTTGCTTCGAGTTTTTCTGTTTGTTTTGTCTTTAAATTTTTGTTAATATATGTGTTTAAATTAATGTCTTAATGTATCAGTAATACTGTCCGAATTTCAACATGTAGACACATGCATTAACGTGTGGAGCCATGCCGATGTCCCACTTGCGCCATTGTGAGCACACGCTTCGACGAAGAACAAAACATATGAATGCACAAAAACTAATACAGTATACAGAAATGGTCTATCTCACAAGAACAATGCATCATCTATCACGTCAAACCATCGGCCCCAGAGAGGACTTGGAGAGGACAGCACGTTTCGCCCTGCAGTCCGGACTGACGATCTAACAGCGAACGACAAGAAGAAACCATCAACCGCATTCCATGTTTTGTGTGTGTAAGTTTATATCAACCGGCAAAGATGTTTCTCCTCTTCTACATTATTGTGGAAGTTCACACATGCTTCGAAAAGTTTGAAAGCATCTGGAGAAAAAAAAAAGAACATCCACAATGCCATACAAAATTAATTGCTCATGCATAAAAAAGACAAAGCAATCGTGATTTCATCAGGCGAAGTGGCAACGCTAAACGGCAACATCTGCTGCTTATAACACGCCGACACTGACAGAAAACAACAACTGAAAAGCATTTCGATACGATTGAAAAAATATCAACGTTATGAAAACACTCTACAATGTAGCAATACACAGCGGAAACATATCGACGCAGAGATGTATAACAGTATATTCAGCACGGTATACTGTCGGGAAATGAAAGCACTAGTTTTGTTTTTTACTGGGAACAGCACACGTTCGAGAACTCAGAACTCAGAAAATATATTGTATTGGCCAACTTACACGTTAAAAACTGATCCATTTATATTATCAAAAGGCCTCCGTTCATCTGTACGCCCGTCACACTTATAATCGTTTGTAAATCCGGTGTTTATGGTGTGAAATTTGGCATGTCTTATGCCATTGTTATTCCACACAAAAAGTTTAACCGATCGCTACACCAATACATGTGTAACGTACGAATATGCGCTCACGCGCACTTTAATTTCTTCGCTTATAGCTCGGGCGTTTCTTGACTGGTTCGCATCAAAATTTGGGTGAAAAAAATCTCTCCCTTTAAAAAACACCAGTTATGCCCTCGACCCTCCTAACCCCCCACCCCCACCCCTCCCCCCCCCCCCCCTCCGTTCCGTTCATCCCCTACTTCTGTCATCGCAGCCGAAGGGGGCTAACTCTGAGAGCAAAAGTAACAGAGTTAAGTGTCCCCTGGTGGCTGCTTCTAAATCAAATGACTTTGGTAAATGGAAAAACGTTGCTGGTGCATAATTTGTTCGACATACATCGAGTTAGGCCGCTCCGATAAAATCCGATGCGCACAGCTCGTGTTTCCATCCTATGTCGATTGCATACTACGTATTGAAAGGACTCGGCCAGGATCAGTAATTTGTATGTTCATGGAGATAAGGGCAGTGGGGAGGGTTTGTGTGGTGGTAAGGGGAAAGAGAAATTGCTTGATGGAGAGCGTCTGTGTGTGTGTGTGTGTGTGTGTGTGTGTGTGTGTGCTTGTGTGTGTATGTGTGTGCGTGTGTGTGCGTGCGTAGACGTGTGTGTGTGTGTGTGCGTGTGTACTTATGTGTTTGTGCGTGCGTGCGTTTATGTGTATGTGTGTGTGAGAGAGAGAGAGAAAGAGTTAGAGAGAGAGAGTGAGAGAGAGGGAGAAAGAGAGAGAGTTAGAGAGAGAGAGAGAGAGTTAGAGAGAGAAATAGAGAGAGAAAGAGAGTTAGAGGGAGGAAGAGAGAGAGAGTTAGAGAGTGAAAGAGAGAGAGAAAGAGTTAGAGAGAGAGAGTGAGAGAGAGGGAGAAAGAGAGAGTTAGAGAGAGAAAGAGAGTTAGAGAGAGAAAGAGAGAGAGAGACAGAGAGAGAGAAAGAGAGAGAGAGAGAGAGAGAGAGAGAGAGAGAGAGAGAGAGAGAGAGAGAGAGAGAGAGAGAGAGAGAGAGAGAGAGAGAGAGAGAGAGAGAGAGAGAGAGAGAGAGAGTTTATGTACTTGTATGTATCTTTCTGCCTGTCTACTAACAGAATGTGTACAAGTGGGAGAGAGGAGAGAGAGAAATAGACGGAAGGACAGCCAAAGTGACAGACATGTCTCTCATACCGATGTTGCCATTCCTTCAACAACACACCAAACCACTTGTCACTCTCATTGCCCAAAACAGGGCACTTCATTTGTTTGCAAAAATATGCATGATGTTCTTGATCAAGATTATGCTTACTCAGACACTCTTTTTGAAACTCTATCGTCGCGATTGATGGCGTTTTCGCTTCTACTAATACTTCGACTTTGATTTAGGCACAAGACATTTCCTGGAACTTGTTCGCTCTCTTAAAAGTGGTACAATGTTCCCGTTTTGTTCGACTATTAGAGTTGTCTGGTTTAAAAAGCGTAGCTGATGTGGGCGTATTCCGTTCTAAAGCCCCCGGATGAAGTACTTCGACGTTCAAACGTCTGGGGTGAGACGGTTAGCTTTCGTACCTTCTCACGCAGACACGTACAATTCCTCCTGGTCTGATGGGCGAGCTTTGGGTCGTAGAATTAAAAGCTAGTACGTGTGCCGGATTATCTCTTTTTCGGGGCGGGGATGTAGCTCAGTCGGTAGCGCGCTGGATTTGTATCCATTTGGCCGCTGTCAGCGTGAGTTCGTCCCCACGTTCGGCGAGAGATTTATTTCTCAGAGTCAACTTTGTGTGCAGACTCTCCTCGGTGTCCGAACACCCCCGTGTGTACACGCCAGCACAAGACCAAGCGCGCACGAAAAAGATCCTGTCATCCATGTCAGAGTTCGGTGGGTTATTGAAAACACGAAAATACCCAGCATGCTTCCTCCGAAAGCGGCGTATGGCTGCCTAAATGGCGGGGTAAAAACGGTCATACACGTAACAGCCGTGGGAGTTTCAGCCCATGAACGAACAAACAAACAAACAATCTCTTTTTCGTTCACAGTAATTACTTTAAGACAGGTCTTCTTGGAAAACTTAGTGACAAAGTGGGACTACAGTATCTTTTTTTGCCAACGGCGCGTTTAATAGCAACATGTCTAGTCGGTATAACGTAAGGGTTACGGTATCTATCTTCCCCAACAGTAGGTTTCAAAGCTTTATCTTGTTCGTATTAAGTGATCGAAGTTAAGGATACTGATAAGGTTTACAATATGTTTTGCTGTCAACAATACCTTGTACAACTGTGTCTTTCTGCCATAAAGTAAGGTTTACACTATATCTTGCTGTCAACAATACCTTGTACAACTGTGTCTTTCTGCCATAAAGTAAGGTTTACAATATCTCCTGCTGTCAACAATGCCTTGTATAACTGTGTCATTCTGCTGAAGAGTAAGGTGCACACTATATCTTCCCTTAAACATAAAGCTATAGCTGTGTTATTTCTTGGTATAAAGTCAGACATACAGTATCTTTTTTATGCCAACAGGAAAGTCTTAGTCACGTCCTCTTAGTATAACCTCTTGTTTACAATTTCTCTTCCTGTCAACAAAATCAAAAAACAAGAAAGGTAGGTTGTTGGAACGTTTGTTATTGACAAAACAATACATTCACTTGTTTATATTTGTTATTTCATACATTTGTTTTGTCAATAACAAACGTTCCAACAACCTACCTTCCTTGTTTTTTGATTCTGAATTTTGGAACGTTGGCAGTCTCTTTGTTTTTGGATTTGCTCATCTTCCTGTCAACAGTTAGTGTCCCAGCTAATCTCCCAGGTGTAAAAACAGAATGTCATGTCCAAATGACAGCTTTTTACCACCCATTTTGCTTTAGGTGACACAACAGGAATAATTAATTCTTTTCATCTTCAAACTTGGATACATTAAAACATCTGTCTTGAATTTGGGACTTTTATTTCACACTACTGATAAACAAATGGAAGTAAGCGCTCAAAATGCATACGACATGTGCAATAGAGTAGGTGAGAGTTATACGGAACCATTCTCCTGGCACCTGAGAGAATAACAGGCATTGAAGTGAATTAGCGACTTTCTTCCTCAAGTTATTTTTAATTTTTGACTTTTTTCTTTTTTTTCTCTCACACGATTCAGTTCAGTACCCTCGGAGGACAACGATGAAAACAAAACCGATCACATAAAGGAGTCATCGGCCCCAAACCAATCGCCCCTTATTCCTAATTCTCTTCCGGTGGACGTATAGGTGACATTCTGTCCACTTTATCGCACCCTTACCCTTCGAAAAAGAAATGGACTTTTTGGAACGTCCCTCAATTGAGATTCGCCAGGGAAATTTGCACACACACACACACACACACACACACACACACACACACACACACACACACACACACACACACACACACACACACACACACACACACACATTCTGATCTCTCTCAAAATAATAATAATAATAATAATAATAATAACTGGATATTTTTAAATGCCTAACCCTATGGCTCTAGGCCCTTTATAGAATGCCGTGTGAGATGGAATTTTTTGGGCCAGTAGATCGCTGCCATTCCCGCGCATATTTACCTTTCAAGGGCCTATTATTCCAAGTCACACGGGTATTTGGTGGACATTTATATCTTAAGCGAAAGACACAGACATGTTATCTTAAGCCTAAACAATTTTGCCAGGAAAGACCCTTTTGTCAATCGTGGGATCTTTAACGTGCACACCCCAATGTAGTGTACACGAAGGGACCTCGGTTTTTTGTCTCATCCAAAAGACTAGCACTTGAACCCACCACCTAGGTTAGGAAAGGGGGAAGAAAATTGCTAACGCCCTGACCCAGGGTCGAACTCGCAACCTCTCGCTTCCGAGGCAAGTGCGCTTGAGATTCAGAGACAGAGACAGGCACCCAGACCATGCGTGCAAGATTCACCAATCTCAGACACGAACAAGTGCTTAGATAAATCACACCACTTCAAATATTGCCCAAACACAGCGTGAACGTTCAAACATGAATGTTTATATTTTCCCCTGTGCGTGGATATTTATATCAACAAACATTAGTGTGGGGGCCATTGGAGACCGTTTTAAGGTTACGCGTGTCCCTTTAAATTTAAAACATGATAGAAAACACAAAATCACAACCAAAAAACAGAACACAGAAATCACATTTCACTTCGAGACAGGTTCTAACATTACCCCCATGACAGATATTCCCCAGGTCTGTTTCTATTGGTGCACGTGACCGTGTGATGTCATCATGTGCGGATGACAAGCACACTGAACCGACAATAGGTTACGACAGTTTCCCATCATCGTCACAGCTTTTTCATCTCTAGAAGCGATTCCAAAATTGTCCTACATTTGTGCCATATCAGTTGCGTTTGTAAGCTTGTCATTTCACTCCGCCACCACTTTGGACCTGAACAATGATTTCAAATCCTATGATTTCTGAAGAAGAAGTGGAAAAAATCCTATCAACGATCAGTGCAACAGTATACTGATCTTGTTCAACTCGTTTCAAACATATTACTCTGAGTGAACAAAATAGAACGTGATCACTTTGTTCCCTTGAAAACCAACGGCCTAAAAGGAAAAGCTCAAATAAAGCGCACAACAATATATCTGATACAATTTTAACCCTCTCACGTCCAACCGTTAAGTTGAGATTGGCGTGTGTGTCAGTGGTTTCCAGAATTGCAATCACTCTTTGGTTTCACATCGTCAAGTTCTTCTCACACATCATTTCGCGTCTACTGTTGCTGCTCCTGCCGCTGCTGCTGCTGCTGTTGCTGTTGTTGTTGTTGGTGGTGGTGGTGGTGGTGGTGGAGTTATTGTTGTTGTTGTTGTTGTTATTGTGGTGGTGGTGGTGTTGGGGGTTGTCAGAGTAGTAGGGTTATATGGAAGAGAGAGAGAGAGAGAGAGAGAGAGAGAGAGAGAGAGAGAGAGAGAGAGAGAGAGAGAGAGAGAGAGAGAGAGATTTTACACAGAGAGAGAGAGAGAGAGAGAGATGAGAGAGAGAGAGAGACAGACAGACAGACAGACAGACAGACAGACAGACAGACAGACAGACAGACAGACAGAGAACTTTGAACTTTATTTATTTATCGAGGGTAACAGAATAAGCAAAGTATTACCAGCTATTGTGTTTTCAGCGTAGCAATAGGGCCCGATATTTAGACGAGACAAGTATAATGCCGACGAGTCGAAGACGAGTCGCATTATACTTGTTCGAGTCTAAATATCGGACCCTATTGCTACGATGAAAACACAATAGCGTTTATATAGCTATTCTGACATTAAATGCTGTGTTAAAATCATGTTTTTGTCAGTAACAAGTACCAGAATGGTCCATGTCGCTAATTGCAGACGACGGTTCCCTTTCCGCATGAAGCCACGGAAATAACCGAACATTGAAAAACCCACGGACATGTATTACGGAGAAAACTCGAGATAACCGGATGTTTAGCATTACGTCAATATGCTAGGAATCATATGACGTCATGACGTATCATGCTTGCCTACGTATATTGTATGTTCGAAAGTCTGACTTCTGTTGGGAATTCGCGTGGTGAAGACTGCGGTAAATCTGTAGATGATAAGAGAACAAGGATTGTCTCAGAAGAAACGACTAAATGTTTCAGACCGGTAACTTCATTTCAACATTGCACTATACAATGGACGTTCTATGTGACAGGAGAGTTTGCTGATTTTGTGTTAAACATTGGAGAGATCGTCTGCTAGAATCAGAGATAGGTCGCTTCAGATTGCAGCTTCTGGAAATTTGCAAGGTTTGTTGCCTGTTAAAGAACTGGATTGTACACGTAATGTATGTCATGTACAGTAAGCAACAACAAAAACACACACAAAGCAAATGGCATCGTCTGTCGACTAGTCACAGAAACAAACCTGGCGAGGTATGCGTGTACTTTATACACGTGGAAGAAACCGGAACCATGCGTCTTTGTTATCAACAATATGCTTTTGGATATTGAGTAAAATGGCCGACTTCCGCCGCATTATGCTTTGATGATCGGAAGAGACCATCCAATCACAGCCCCCGAATTCCCCCACGTGTTCATCAGAATAGCTAAATACATGCTTTTTTTCGTCCGGCCCTCGCCCATTGAGGGTAACTCGATTAATAACAAGAAGAAATAGAAGTTAGAGAGAGACAGAGAGACAAAGAGAGACAGAGACACAGAGAGAAAGAGAGACAGAGCCGGAGAGAAAAAGGCAGATAGAGGTAGAGAGAGGGAAAGAGACAAAGTTAAAGAGAGAAAGAGAGGGAGAGAGAGAGAGAGGGGGGGAGAGAGAGGGAGAGAGAGAGAGAACGAGAGAGAGAGAGAAAGAAAGAGACCCAGAAGAGAGAGAGAGAGAGAGAGAGAGAGAGAGAGAGAGAGAGAGAGAGAGAAAGAAAGAGAGACACAGAGAAACAGAGACACAGAGACAGAGACTGAGAGAGAGAGAAACAGGGACAGACAGATACAGAGTTTGATCACCGCGCTGTGTTCCTTGTAGCCGTGTGGATATTTCACAACGATCGTATTATTCTTCTCTTTCAGTCCCTGTCCCCATTACCTCCCTTGACGCGCTGACGTGTATGTCTTTGTTATGCCTGTGGCGTTGTACATGTTTCTGTGGATGCTGCACCTGGATTGGTCAATTCTTTACCTCCTAGTGTTGATTGGCTCATTTTAAAGGATGCGCGCGCTCAATCCAGATAGCGTGGGTCAGTTGACCTGTGATTTTGTGACGTGATGAACGATTTGTGGTCTGTGTGTGTGCCAAGGGGTGTGACAACAGTGTTCAATTCAGAGACTGTCCTGTTGTGTTTGTGTGAAGTCTGCGGCTTCAGCATGTGGACTTTCCTGGACTGATTTGCCTAACTAAACGAACCGTGTTTATATAGCTGATTTTACATCAGCGATTTGACTCATGGAAGACCGGTGTAATAGGAAACAATTGTCCGCTGGTAAAAGTTCCGATTCTAGGAACGATAGTCCACAGCCGGACATGTTTCCTAGGCTTCGAGGGGACTCAGAAAGTTCCAGCCTATTTTTAAGGGTCGGACTTTGAGTCCTTGGGGCCATCTTTTCCTTTCACGGACTGTCCAGCCTAGCAAGTAGGACTCTTTTCCCTAGGAAATAGTATCAAGGGACTTATTTATGGAGGACAGGAAGTCCATGGACACATTTTCATAGGAACCAAAGTCCGCTGGACTTTGACACAGGCAGACACTTCATACTTTCACATCGGCATTGTGTTAAACGGTTCTGCATAACTTCGGCGTGAGATGCATCTGTGTACGTGTGGTTTTGTTCTGCATTGAGGAGAGAACTACACTGCCTTCTGGTCTGTTAATACAGACATGTTATAACAACCTCTGTCTCGGCGTCTCATTTGAATGCTTCCTGGCCTGTGTCTGGCTCTTCCCACATCCAATTGAGAAAATACTGAGTCAGTGTGTGCAATCCGACGAAACGTCTGATAATGGGGAGTAAGTGAAGGAATCAGTGTTACGCACTTGGACGCCACAGAGACCACCTGGCTGTTATAAGCGGAGGTTGGTAGATACCTTGAATAGATCAGAGTAGCTGTTGAAAACAAAACACAGGCCAAACTGGAAAAAAAGCACGCGTGAAGCGGCTATGTACAACTTCAACGATTGATTCTCTGCACGAAACATAGCACTTAAGGTCCAATTTTATGGCTTCATTTACGTAAGAAAAAACCCAACTTCTCTCACATAAAGGGACGGCGAACTACAATCATTATTGATCTCAAAATTTGATTCAGCTCACTGCAGCTATTTTCACCCAGTTCAAGATATTGTCAAGCGGTTCAGAGAAAGTGCAATGCAATATTTTCATCATTAGAATCTTCTAACGGAATCCAGGCAGACCTAAATTCGACGTGGAAAAGAGATAGGCCTACAAACTCATGAAACTGAGGTTCTTCGTTTCCAGAATGAAGCGCACAACTGGAATGATTTTGTTTCTCTGAATGGTGGTACTCGTAAATAGAAAGAGTGAACGCCACACACACACACTCACACACACACACACACACACACACACACACACACACACACACACACACACACACACACACACACACACACACACACACACACACATAATACTCTGCCCTTGGTTGCCTACAATTTGCACTCATTGCAACGTACGCTAAAAGCTCAATTGTGTGAGACGGCCGTGTGAGTGTCAAATGCAAACAAATAACGATAAATTCAACACGGCGTTGTGTAGCTGATGAACAAAACTCGTTGACAAATTGGAGAAGCGTGAAGATTTGTGGATGACTCACTGAGTTGAAAAAGACATTCGAACACACACACACACTCATACACACACACATACACACATACACTTTAATGTCCGCCCAAGGAACCAATCAAAAGTTGTCCCCGTTGACATTATGGAAAGGAAAGGAACGAAAAGAATAGAACAAAGACACGTTGAGAAAAGATAAGAAACATCCGATACATCGGAGTAATAGATTTACACACACACACACTCACACACACACGCACACACACACACACACACACACACACACACACACACACACACACACACACACACACACACACACATACATACATGTATACATACATACATACATACACACACATACACACTCGCGCGCACGCACACACACACATACACACTCATACACACTCATACACACACACACACTCATACACACACGCACACAAACACACACATATACACACATACACACACACACAAACACACAAACACACACAAACACACAAACACACACACAAACGGCCAATTCAGAAACCACCCACCCCCAAACGCACACACTGCACACACACACACACTGCACTCACACACACATACACACACACACACACACACACACACACACACACACACACACATACGCACACAAAGTAAACAAAATACAACCACAAAACCATATGGCTAAAAAATAAGACAGACTGAAAGAAAGATAACAGCGGAGGAATACACATCAACTGACCTTCGACCCTTGTACAACCTTGACCCGACAATGGAAGGGATGCCATGCATGGTTGAATGTCGGGCATAGTAGACAAGGAGGTCACGCACGGCTGGTGATTCGCTCTCCTCCTGCTCCGAGGGCATGTGTGAAGAATCCTTGGCTGAGAGCACCCTCTTCTTCTCGTTGTAATCCTTCATGTTCAGTTCGTCTACTGAACTATCCATCGTTCGTTGTCACCGAGCACACCTGTAGCGTGTAAAAATAATGTTTAGTGAAAGTAATAACAGGTAAGTTCAGGCGTTAAGCTGCCATCACACAGGAACCAACACACTGTGTCCATTGATCACTAGATTCCTTTTTAATTTTTGTTAGCCGTGTGACGTCAGAGGCCGACCGACACTTATATTAAAGGCACAGTAAGCCTCCCGTAAACCATCACAGATACTGTCAGGTTTTTACACACAGTACAAACACCCTTCCATTTACACACGCACCGCTTTTAAACATCCTAGGTGCCCTGCGTAAAGAGCGAGCAATTTTCAAAGAATTAATTTTGCGGATTGTCTGATAACAATATCGGACGGTGCGTTCTGGCGCTAGACCTAACTTTTAAAATCTAAATGATAAATTGATAGCTTGTTACACAAACATTCTTAAATCATAAAAGAGTTCTTTTTTCATCAAGACAAGATCAGTACATTTCGAAGGTTTGAAAAAAGAAAAGCCCGGAAGCAGGGTCACGCAAGGTCGTGGTTCTCGTAGCAGACGACGGTAATGCCTATCGCCAGTTCCTCTGAACAGTCGAAAGCCATCGCTAGAGTTCGTGTGAATCACAGGCGTTTGGTGCGTTTAGATTCAGAGGTAGGCCTACATAATAACGTGCTATTGCAGATAAGCTTACAGCGAGTCGCATTGGAAATCACAAACTGACGACTACATTGTGAAACAAAAGGCGAAGCCTTCAAGGCTCACGTAAGAAATCGACAAACAGTAGGCCTATCACAAACTCAATCACTCTGTCACACACACACACACACACACACACACACACACACACACACACACACACACACACACACACACACACACACACACACACACACACACACACACAGTAAGCATAGGTGACACGGTGCAAGAGTGCGAGACACTAGATCTAGATCTGTCTGTCTGTAGCCTACTTACGGGGACACGACTGCCAGATGGCCAGATCGACACTGCGCTTTCGACAGCGCTTCCTCGCGCAGACACTGGAAACACGCTGAGGCAGATTAACCTGTAGGAAATCTCCTTTGGTATCTTCTTTATCTATTTTTCTGGAGCTACGAAACCGAACAATGTGAAATCGTCTTCTCTGAATCGGCGAACTGCAGCTCGGTGATAACTGTATCTATACCACAATCCTTCACGCGATCTGACCTAACCTTGACCCCTGACCTGGTCTAAATACCACACACGACACAAACCAGTCAGCTGTTTTTACCCCCCAAAACCCCCCACCACCCGTTTTCTTTGGATACACACTTTAACTACATACGTGCCGACGAAATGTTGATCATTGCTTCAATATTTTGAAGCTGTTGCTTGGATAATAACCAGGTGAAATGAGTATTTCGGTGTTTAGTCAAATGTTAAAGTTTCTACCACAGACATACACACGCACGCACGCACAGACAGACAACGTTACGATCGCATAGGCTACACTTACGTGAGCCAAAAAAGGAAACAGGATCACACGGGTTCACGATGGCTCAGGGGTAAGATAACCCACGCAAAAATAAATTCTTTGAAAATTGCTCGCTCTTTACGGAGGGCACCTAAGATGTTCTCAAGCGGTGAGTGTTTAAATGAAAGGGTGTTTGTACTGTGTGTAAAAGCTTGACTGTATCTGTGATGGTTTATGGGAGGCTTACTGTGCCTTTAAGGTGGTTGGACGATACTAAAATAGAGTGCATACATGTAGAGTGCATACATGTATGTGTGCGTTCAATCGTAAACAAATAAAGGAATTTTAACCAGATGGGATCAACACATAAATATTATTTGTAATTTTGACCAAAATATGACATTTTACACAGATCTCGACAGTTACTGTAACGGAGAACAATGACTGTCTCGATCTGTCCTATTTTTGTCAAAAGTAAAATACAATACAATACAATACGATACAATACAATACAATACAATACAATACAATACAATACAATACAATACAATACAATACAATACAATACAATACAATACAATACAAAACAAAACAATACGTAGAGGTTACATGCCGAGTCTCAGTGATTATTAAAAATAATGGTCGAAGTTAGCGGATCATGAAAAATGCGAGCTTTAGCGAGCTTTTTCATGACCGCGAACTGAGACCATTATTTTTTATAATCACTGAGACGAGGTGTGTAACCTCTTTATTCCTCCTTTCTTCGGTTATTCAAAGAAAAGAGGAGGTTTTTTGCGAAAGTTTGATCGAATCCTATTCACTCAACAAGTCAACCTGCGCAGGCGATCGATTAATGCGCGGTTGTATAGTTCCGTGCAAATCATTCCATTCTGTTAACACTTCTTGTCAGTTTTCCTATTTTGGACTAAAATCAAGTACACAGATATGCTGTTATTCTGCTGTGGCGGCAAAGGCAGATATTGTGTGTTCTGTATATGTTTTGGTATCGCTTAGGATAATGTTCTTTCGTCAAATGGGACTAGCAGACGAACTTTTGCACCCGTGTTCCAACGTTAAAAACTGTATGAAGTTCAGTTTTCTGGGGAAAATAGTGTATGAAACCGCTTTATGTTGTTTAAATTGATGAGATGTGTGCAATTGGTTGCGTGTGATCTGTTTATTAAATGAAATATTGTTGAAAACTGACCGTCGGATTGCAGTCTGTTGTCGAAGAAACTGAGTGAAAAGAAGGGGAACTACTCTTGTCGCTTGTGGTGAACGTTTGAGCACGGCAGATCTAGAT
>NC_090258.1:39559683-39592183 GCF_037325665.1 Littorina saxatilis
GTCTTGTATTGATGACTTTTTTATTCTCTTGCAGTTTTACGGTGCTATTGACAAATAAAAGTACACCAGTCCCAGCGTTGTTTTGAATCATTTGACGAGAGGCAGTGACAGTAAAACTCGTTCCCAGAGTAAAACGAACTCGCTACCAGAGTAAAGGAAAACGCGCCTGAAGAGAAAGGCGACCTTTCAACCATTGACCTTCGACATAGGTCAACAACCGGCCAGAACTTGGAAGACATCGACTGGCAAAATTATGGAAAAGGAAAATCTGAACCCTCTTGAAATGAACGAAGGACAAGAGAACTCAGAAAGCGTCAGACGTTCTGCAAGGGAACAAAAACTGACAGAAAAGGGCAGAAGCTACAAGAAAGAACTACTTTTACAAGCCTTTCACTCTGAACATTGTGGGTTGCTGGACTTTCTTACTGACACTGACAGTCTGCTACAACAGAGCACTGTGGACTGTGAAGATATGATTTCAAGGCGCCAAGCGATTACATCCCGAATCAGCCTACTGAGAGAAACTGCTGAGAAGATAAATGAATTGGATGATGGTGAAGAAAGCACTGATGGTTTGCTCAACGACGTGGCAAATATGGCAGTCTCAACCATGAACAAGATTGTTACTGCAACAAAGCACATGAATGATCCTGTACGCTCAGTAGTTTCTCATGCGTCAAAGCGATCTAAGGCCTCTTCTACTTCATCACAGAGACTTCTGGCCGCAGCTGAAGCTGCCGCTCTACAAGCCAAGCTACAGTCACAGCGTCTTGAGAAAGAAAGACAAGAAAAATTGGAACAGCTTGAATTTGAAGAAAATCTACGCAGAATGGAAACAGAAAGAACGATGGCAAAGATGAAAAGAGAAATAGAAGAAGAAAAAATTGTGGCTCAGTTGAAAATGGAGGAAGCAAGACTGAAAGTGCTTGACGAGCCTAACAGTGGTTCACAATCAAGCCAAGGGAGCCACACTGCACCACAGAGACAAGACATTATGCCACACAGACGGGCCTTGCATCAAATTGATGATTGGAACAACATCATGCCGCATAGACAGGCCTCTCATCAGACTTATGATTGTGCTCAAAAGACAAACCTGCGCCATGACACTCAGGATTTGCATCAGTTTGATGGCCGATCGCAAAAGACAAACCTGCGCCACGACGCTCAGGCTTTGCGTCAGATTGGTGATCGCTCACAAGGAACGAACCTGCGTCATGAAGCTCAGGCCTTGCATCAGTCTGATACTCACGCACAAAGAACAAACCTGAACTATGATGCTCCAGTGTTTACTCCTTGGAGCCAAACTACCGAACAATTTGCAGATGCGCTAGCAAGGGCAATAACCACAAGTCGATTGCCTATTCCAGAGCCACCCATCTTCACTGGCGATCCACTTCACTATCCTGACTGGATTTTCTCATTCACCTCACTGATTGAGAATAGAGGTATCGCACCGTCAGACAAAATCCACTACTTGAAACGCTACCTAGGTGGGCCGGCCAGGGAGGCCGTCAGTGGCTTTTTCATGCTCAGAAGTGACGATGCATACAGGCAAGCACGGGATATTCTGGAAAAGAGGTTTGGCAACCCCTTTGCCGTTTCTGAAGCTTTCCGCACCAAACTGGACGCCTGGCCTAAGGTGGCTAACAAGGATAAAGCGGGCCTTCGCAACTTGTCTGACTTCCTTCTCCAGTGTCAAGCTGCAGCTGCCGAAGTACCTGACCTGAAAATTCTCGACGACGTGCGTGAGATCAGAAAGATCACAGCCAAGCTTCCAGATTGGATAGCCCACAGATGGAATCGGACAACGGCAACAACCAAGCGAGACAAGGCCAGATACCCGACGTTCCAGGAATTCACGCAATTTGTTGTCGAAGAATCTGAGATTGTGAATGACCCAGTCCTCTCCGCTGAGCCTCTACCAGCGGGTCCAAGGCCACAAAGCCAAAGGCATCATGAACAACCTCGGCCTCCGAAGACAGTCCTGAATACGAACGGCAACATGGTTTCCAACAACCACAATGAGAACACCCAGACGTCTGCATCCTCGACAAGTTGCCTGTTTTGTAAAAGGCAACATCACTCAATGAATGAGTGCAGAGACTTTATGAGAAAGCAGATGTCAGAAAGAAAGGATTTCGTCAGAAAGGAAGGCCTGTGCTTTGGGTGCCTAAGACCAGGGCACATGTCAAAGGACTGCACGAAACGGTGTGACTGCAAGAAGTGCAGCAAGAAACATCCTACGAGCCTTCATGACGACAACTGGTCGTCAAATCACCAGCGTCCTCCAAAGGAAATGAAAAGGGATGATCAGAAGGATACTCAACAAACTGATCTAAAGAATGGATCATGCAGGAAGGTTCTCTCAAATACAGAGAGCAGCTTGACGTCAATGGCTGTCCCAGTGTTTCTGTCGACAGACGAAAACCCACACCAGGAGATACTGGTCTACGCACTCCTAGATACGATGTCTGATTCTACATTTGTTCTGGAGTCCGTGGCAAGGGACTTGCAGGCTTCCTCCACACCAGCTGCTTTGAAGCTGACAACGATGACAGACACTAGCGTCACAGTGGCATGTCAGAAGTACTCAAACTTGAGGGTCAGAGGCTTCAACTCGGAGAAGACGATACACCTGCCTGTCACCTACTCAAGAGATCACATCCCGCTTGACGATGAGCACATTCCATCACCAGAAACGGCAGGCAGATGGCCACATTTGAGCAGATTGGAGAACGTCTTGGTTCCCAAACAAGACTGCGCCGTTGGGCTGTTGATTGGATATAACTGCCCGAGAGCACTGGCACCATTGAACTGTGTCACTGGAGACGATGATCAGCCATATGCAGTTGAGACAGAGCTTGGTTGGAGCATCGTCGGCGGCATCACAGAAAGCTTCGATGCTATCGGAACCTCACATAGAGTGATCACAGGGGAAGTTGCTCACTCAGCTTACCACCCAGAGAGATCAGTGACCTATGTGCAGAAGACTCACATTAAAGAGGTCACGACGGCAGATCTCGTGAAAATTATGGAGCAAGACTTCCAGGAACTGAGCCCACCTGACCAAACGATGTCCCAAGAAGACAAACAATTTCTGAAGACACTTGAAGAAGGCATTCATCAAACAGAGGATGGACATTATGAAATGCCACTTCCCTTCAGAAATGGCGAGCCAAAGCTGCCCAACAATCGACAAGCAGCCTATCATAGAGTCATGGCTCTAAAACGGCAGTTTGAAAGAAAACCTCAGTACCTACAACATTACACAGCCTTTATGAAGGAAATCATTGACAGAGGGGATGCGGAGAAGGTCCCAAGTGATGAAATGAACGACACTCAGTGGTATATCCCCCATCATGGAGTATACCACCCCAAAAAGCCAGAAAAGGTCAGAGTAGTCTTCGACTGCAGCGCTCGATACCAAGGGACTTGTATCAACGATCATCTGCTTCAGGGCCCTGACCTCGTCAACTCACTGGTGGGAGTCCTTTGCAGATTCAGACAAGGCCCCATCGCCTTCACATGCGATGTGGAGAAAATGTACCACCAGTTCCGGGTGGAAAGACGACACCAAGACTATCTACGGTTTCTGTGGTGGGAGGATGGAGACCTCTCCAAGGCTCCAGTCGATTATCGCATGAAAGTCCACTTGTTTGGTGCATCGTCCTCACCTGGATGCGCCAATTTCGCACTGAAGCGACTTGCCAAAGACCACGAACACCTGGGAGAAAGGGCTGCAAATTTTCTCATGAACGATTTCTACGTGGACGATGGCCTGAAGGGAGAGTCCACAGCTGAAGCAGCCATTGATCTGCTCGAAAAGGCCAGGCTCATCTGTTCAAAAGGCGGTCTGAGGCTACACAAGATTGTTTCAAACAGCAATGAGGTCGTGAACAGCGTTCCAGAGTCTGAGCGCGGGGGTGCTGCTCAAGCCAACAAAAACACGGACCTTGGTACCACCGCACTTGAGAGCGTCCTGGGGCTGCAGTGGTGTATGGAATCAGACAGCTTCTGCTTCAAGCTGAACCCAAAAGACAACCCACTGACACGACGTGGAATTTTGGCCACTGTAGCATCAATCTACGACCCCTTGGGCCTCATTGCACCTGTAGTCCTAGTGGGAAGGATGATTCTCCAAGAAATGTGTGGAGGCGGAGCTGGTTGGGACCACCCTATCCCTGAAGACCTCCGCCCACAATGGGAGAAATGGATGAGTGACCTGCAAAAGCTCACAGACTTCAAAGTCCCAAGATGTTACCTGGGGAACATCAGCTCGCCAGTCGGAGTTGAACTTCACCACTTCTCCGATGCCTCGCTGCAAGGTTACGGGCAGTGCTCATACTTGCGCCTGAGAAGTGACGACGGCCAAGCACACTGCACTCTTGTCATGGCAAAGGCCCGAGTAGCTCCACTGAAGGCAACAACAGTTCCAAGATTGGAACTTCAGGCAGCTGTACTATCAGCGAAGACGGCAGCTTTTCTGGATGCTGAACTTGACTACCCAAACATCACTAACTTCTTCTGGACTGATTCAAAGGTGGTTTTGGGATACATCAAAAACAAGACAACAAGATTCCACATGTATGTCGCGAACAGAGTGGAACAGATTTGCCAAAGGTCCAATCCTGACCAGTGGCACTACATTGCAACATCAGAGAATCCAGCAGACCATGCCTCTCGTGGATTGTCAGTGGATGAGTTGTCCACATCAAACTGGCTAAAAGGACCAGATTTTCTCTGGCAAAGGGAAATCACAATGAATGACGCAGACATTGAAGTGGACCCTCAGGACAAAGAAATCAAGAGCGCAACAGTCCACACTACACAAGGGGCAAAGTTCACTACCTTTGAAGAGAGAATCAGGAGATTCTCCAGCCTCAGACGCGCAGTCACAGCTGTTGCCAGAATCGTCATGTGCTGTGCACGCAAACGGGGAAAGGAGATCTCGGATGTCGAAGCCAAGAAGAGAGCTGAACAGAACATTGTCAAATGTATCCAAAGAGAGAGCTTTGACGTCAGTGATCTGAAGTCGAAGTCGAGCCCGCTCAGCCAGCTTGACCCATTTCTTGACGAAGACGGCCTGCTGCGAGTTGGAGGCAGAATCAAGAAGACTTCAGAACTCTATGGCGTAAAACACCCCTTGATCCTGCCGAAAAACAGCCACGTGTCTCACCTCATCACTGCACATCAACATGAAAAGACAGCCCACCAAGGTCGGAGCCTGACAATAAACGCAATCCGCTCTGCCGGATATTGGATCCTGGGATGCAGAAGAGTTGTCTCGTCACTTATCAACAAGTGCACAGCCTGCATCAGACATCGTGGAAAGGCGAAAGGCCAAAAGATGGCTGACCTCCCAAAGGAAAGAGTAGAGCCATCTCCGCCATTCACCTACTGTGGAATAGACTGTTTTGGACCCTTCACTGTGAAGGAAGGCCGTAAGGAAGTCAAGCGATACGGACTTTTGATCACATGTTTGGCCATGAGAGCAGTACACATTGAGGTACTCGATGACATGACAACCGATGCATTTCTGAATGGCCTCAGATGTTTCATCGCTCTCAGAGGCAAGGTCCGAATGATACGCTGTGACCAAGGCTCAAACTTCATTGGGGCGAAACATGAGCTAAAAGAAGAACTGAAGAAGCTGGACCACAAAACAGTCGCACTTCGATTGCTTGAGCTGGACTGCGAATTCAAGTTCAACCCCCCATCATCCAGCCACATGGGTGGAATTTGGGAAAGACAGATACGCAACATCCGCAACGTCCTTACAGGCATTCTGGACAACTGTGCTGCTAGACTCGACACATCCTGCCTAAGAACACTGATGTACGAGGCGATGGCTATCGTCAATAGCAGACCATTGACTGTGGAAAACCTTGAAAGAGCAGACGGCCCACTGCCCTTGACGCCTAACCATGTCCTAACCATGAAGCCTGGCATTGTCATGCCTCCTCCTCCTGGAGTCTTCGAGAAGGAAGACCTGTACCTGAAGAAGCGATGGCGGCGAGTGCAGTACCTTGCAGACACTTTCTGGACCAGATGGAAGAAGGAATACCTGCAAACTCTGCAAACCAGAAGCATCTGGCAACAAACGCAGGTCAACATCCGGGAAGGTGACATTGTCCTACTCCAAGAAGATGGGTTCTGCAGGACAGACTGGAAAACAGCCAGGGTTGTGAAAACCTTTCCCGGCGATGACGGACGTGTCAGAAGGGTGAAACTACTCATGGCAACCTCTGAACTTGATAAACATGGAAAACCTCTGCGCCAGAGGTCCTACCTGGAAAGACCAGTTCACAAACTTATTGTTCTTCTCCCAAAGAACATTTCGAACAATGATTAGCCAAACCGCTGGACTTGTATATCCTTTTTAAGCTTTCTACGGACAGCTTTTTTGCTTGAACATTCAGTAGTTAACCCAGTGAACGTGAATAGCCTTTTTTAAGTTCTCTAGCGATAGTTCTAACTCGAACTTTTATTACCTGTTTGATATTCCTGGACTTTTAAATCATCTTAAAGTTAAAGTAGATGATTCAGGTGGGAGTGTAACTGCCATGCAGTTAAAGGGGAAGCGACCCCTTAAATGTAACTAACTTTTATAACTTTGCATGGATTCTTTCCCCTTGACCACTTTCGGGAAACCCTTTTTTTACTCCTAAGTTATAACGCGATATAGTTCCATCTTTCCGGGTTCTTTCTCTTAATTTGCCACCTTTTATGGACATTTTTTACTGATGTGTGTACCTGCCCTTTGATGGATGAGTAGCTGTGGTTCGGGATTTTTCGATGGTTTTTCGGTGGATTGTTTCAAGTAACAGTTTTCTGTATTCATGCGCGGTTTTCCGGCTGAGCGGTAAATGTAAGCCATCTTGGATTCTTTCGCTCAAGAGAACCTCATGAAAGCGACACTGGGTCGCTCCCACTGAAAGCCACTGAACTCATGGAACTCTCTCTGCCTCTAGATTCCTTGGACAACGAGGTATGAGTAATTATGTAATAGCGCTTCGATGTTTCTTTTATTTTCTCATGGTTTTAGCATTATAATTGATTGTCTTGTCGGAAGATTTGTGACCATGCTTCTTGTTCCTCTAACTTTTATCATTGGTGAACATGGGTCTTGTATTGATGACCTTTTTATTCTCTTGCAGTTTTACGGTGCTATTGACAAATAAAAGTACACCAGTCCCAGCGTTGTTTTGAATCATTTGACGAGAGGCAGTGACAGCTAGTATGTTTGTACTTCTTCCTCTTCCGCTTTCCTTCTTCGTTCCATGTAAACGCCGAAACTGTTAACTGGTGTATTGACTTAACTTATTGCTTTTAAAAGCCCGTTCAGATCTGAGAAGGTGAGCCGATTCGTCCACGCGGGAAGGACTGCAGCCTTTGAAACGCGGCTAACAAGTTTTACGGGGTGCAGGCTGGGCCATGGGCGTCTCTAAATCTTCTTTACCCTAATTGAAACAGGGAGTGGGGGTGGGTGGGGGTGCGGCATTGTGTTTCGGGAATCAATTTTGCAAGGAGAAAACAGACCAGGAAAGTGTGCTGATCCCGTCGAAGAAATGAAAATATGCATTTTCCCAGTATGATCAAGCACAGAAGCAGCTAAGAGAAATACAAGTCTATCCGAGTTTCTGTTACTGTTCTACATCGGTTGTTGTTGGTGTTTTCAGCTCTATATCTCTTTTTGACAAAAACTGGCGATAACAATAAAAGTGGCCTTTCAGTTATTTTGGAAGCGTATTTAATTTTATCAATCTGTGCCAACTTTAAACAGTTTCTATGTTCTATGTTCAAGAAAATATCTGTGTATACCAAGAACTGCGCACACACAGTGGAAGGGTCAGAATTGGCAGCTCTGTCCAGGTCACAGTCTTGTGGTAAAAAATCGACAACTTTGACCCTTTTGTTGTTGTAGATGCTTCATTTTTCTCATCAATTATATTCCAGAAATCCCCAGTGCAAAGACGCATCAGAATAGGTGACCAAGAACTGCGACTACACAGTGGAAGGGTCAGGATTTGCAGCTCTGTCGCAGACACAGGCTTGCAGTAATAGATACAAACGTTGGTCCTTTCATGGTTGATGCAGATGCTTAATTTGTCTCATCAACTATATTCCAGAAATCCCCAGTGCAAAGAAGCATCAGAGGTGACCAAGAACTGCGACTACACAGTGGAAGGGTCAGGATTTGCAGCTCTGTCGCGGCGTGCAGTAATAGATGCAAACTTTGGTCCTATCATGGTTGATGCAGGTCTTAATTTGTCTCATGAACTATATTCCAGAAATCCCCAGTGCAAAGACGCATCAGAGGTGACCAAGAACTGCGACTACACAGTGGAAGGGTCAGGATTTGCAGCTCTGTCGCAGACACAGGCTTGCAGTAATAGATACAAACTTTGGTCCTTTCATGGTTGATGCAGATGCTGAATTTGTCTCATCAACTGTATTCCAGAAATCCTATGTGCAAAGACGCGTCAGAGGTGACCCAGAAGTGCACCTACCCCGTGGAAGCCGTCAAGATCTGCAGCGAGCTTCTGGACTCTAAGACTTACTCCAGATGTTTCATGAAGTACGGCATTGACCCGCTGGAGGCCTACGTGCAGTGCGTCAAGTGGAACTGTCGTAGGGACGTCTTGTCGTGTCGCAACCTGCAGGCCTCTCTCCGCACCTGTCCGGGGGGCGGCAAGGTGAAGAAATACCTGAACTGTGGGGGAGGGTACTAGAGCTTGAAGCGCCAATCTCTTTCTTCGCCACACAAGTGAAAGTACAGTGGGGGAGGATACTAAGGCATTCGTCTTCACCACACGGGTAAAAGTACCGTCGAACCTGCCCTTGCGACCACCTCTCAAAAGCGACCATTCCAATGATCCCATGACAAGACAGGTTTTACTGTATAGCATACTGAACTTGTGTCCATGTATTTGGTAGAAATATTACAAAATCCTTTGCTGTTACTTGATAATTGGAGGAGTTGATTCATTGTACTTCAAGTCACTTCATTGTACTTCAGTCACATTTTGGAAGTCAAAAGACATTACAGTCAGCTTTTGGAGGAAGACAATAAAACATTCAGATCATGTTTGATCTCTTTCTTCATGGGATGTGTTAAATTACGAAATTTCTTTCCCATTTGGGTTGGGGGGGGGATACAATATTACCTTTCTGGGCTGTCACTGCCGGGAAAAGTTCGGACATTGAACCTTGGTCATATTTTAAAATAAGACTTTAAAGTTAGCTTTTAGAGTCAGACATTAACCTTGAGATTCAGTCTCCTGTTGCATAAAGGACAGTACAACAATTAAAACGTTAGTCACTATTTACGAGGATATATTATAGCATGGAGCTTCTGTCATTTTTATGATGAGAGAGATTGACATAATGGAGTTTAAAACTATTTGTTGCTGTTGCGGAAGACGTTTAACGCCCAATTTGAGTCGTTCTTTGAAGCAAAACAGTTAAACCTTTAAAATTCTGTCACCTGTTACAGGATGATATGACGACATGGAATTAAAGTTTAGTCATTCCTGGAAGAAAGTTTTGACAAATACAACTTCAGTAACATATTAGGACGATGATATGAAAACATCAAACTTTCCTCGCCTTCTAGAAATATAATCTAAACGTGAGGGGTCACAGTCAGTTTTTGGAGTAAGACATCACAAAATGGATCTTCGGTTATTGTTATGAGTCTTTTGGAGTATATCTCACTTGGCTTGAAACCTTGCCATATCTACTGTAACCGGCGTTTGACATAGAATGATACAATTTGTGCCGGTCAGCACAACACGACCCAAGATTTATCACATGAATTAAGTTCCTCAGAAAAATGTTAACACATTGTGTCAAGAAAATAAAGCACAACAGAAAATGTTTGCGTGTTGGGGTTTCGGTTAGATGTTTTTCAGGCTGAACTCCTGTGCTAAGTTTTTACTTTTCTTATTTTCATTTTTTTATTTTTTTTTTTGGGGGGGGGGTGGTGGGGGCCATCAGCAATAAGGCATTTTGCTCAAATGTGCACCGAGTTGCCCCAGTCTACATGGAACCCAACGTAGACTGATCATCATATACATGCAGGCACCCTGACGCAGATTGGCATACAGACCGATAAACAGACAATCAGGCACACACACTCACACACACACACACACACACACACACACACACACACACACACACACACACTAGATAACTCCGCGCAACCGATAACAAATATAACACCAAGCCTCGATCGACCTAATTCCTACGAGCTTTCTGTCAATCTCTCTCGAAATGTTGAACCGAGCGTTCTGCAGAATTTCATCTCATGGCATATAATTTCCCACGGGACAAGTTCACGAGGTATTGGTGCAGAGGACATATGAGCCTAGGTTGCACAGGGCAAACATTTGAATTCAAGCAAGTCGACAGCTTGCGATTTCATGAAGGTCTGTTCTTTTTAGATAGTAAGTTCAGGTGTGCACAAGCCAGCAACTCGTTTCACTTTTGTACATTTTCCAGCATCAGCAAACCAAGCTAGGGATGCCGAGATGAGGTCACACACACACACACGCGCACGCACGCATGCATGCACGCACGCAAGCATGCACGCACGCACATACACACACATATATATACACACATATATACACACACATGCACGCACGCACACACACACACACACACACACACACACACACACACATACACACACACACACACACACACACGCAAACAATCAAACACATTCACGTTGGAGAAACATTACACCATTGATCCGAACACACGCCATGATGAGGGAATACCAAGTGGAACCAAACTTCCACAACTGCCCAAAAAGTTTGGCTGCGAAAACACGCCATGCATGGTAAGGGAATTTCAAGAGTAACTAAACTTCCACAACTGCCCAGAAAATGTGACTGCGAAAATACGCCATGCATGGTAAGGGAATTTCAAGAGTAACTAACCGTCCACAACTGCCCAAAAAGTTTGGCTGCGAAAACACGCCATGCATGGTAAGGGAATTTCAAGAGTAACTAACCTTCCACAACTGCCCAAAAAGTTTGGCTGCGAAAACACGCCATGCATGGTAAGGGAATTTCAAGAGTAACTAACCTTCCACAACTGCCCAAAAAGTTTGGCTGCGAAAACACGCCATGCATGGTAAGGGAATTTCAAGAGTAACTAACCTTCCACAACTGCCCAAAAAGTTTGGCTGCGAAAACACGCCATGCATGGTAAGGGAATTTCAAGAGTAACTAATCTTCCACAACTGCCCAGAAAATGTGACTGCGAAAACACGCAACCCAGGATCTCCACGGCTCAGTGAACGTCCGAATAAAAGGGGGATGGAAATATGGAGGAAAAAAGGTTTGCAAGGATTGTATGCGAAATTCAAAATGATGAGGGTACCAATATTGGTGGAAGTACAAGACGGCCAAGGACATTAATTTTGTTTGACAGTAACAACGGCGCAAAACAGTTCGCGGTAGAGAAAAGGTCGACGATTTAAATGCTTTACGCATGCCACCCATAGCAACAAGTTCGTCCACTGCTCCCCACCCCCTCCCCCTCTCTCCATTCCCTCGACCATCCCCCCCCCCCTCCCCCCCCCTCTAAAAAACATCAAACACAAACAGATTACACAAGTAAAAAGAAATCCCGACCAACTACAACAACACGACCACATCCACCACCACCACCGTCACGACGACCAACATAACCACCATCAACAACAACAACAATAAACAACAACAACAACAACAGGCCAGTCTAACTTGTTGCGACTACTTTTCACACGGCCACTTCCTCTCCCCTCCCCCCCACCCTCCCCCCTCCCCGAATTTTAAAGCGATATCATCCGCCCCGCAGTGTCATGGAACAGTATATATATCTCGATTATTTGTGACACGGAATTAGCGGGGTGAAAGGCCTGCATAATAATTGCACGTGTGGCAGCCTGTTTGAGAAATGACAGATGTACACTGTGATAAGGCATAGACCATTTATCCTGGACCGCCAACTAGCTCTCTCTCCACTCTTTCTCTCTATTACGAGGTAGCGGCCTCTCGCATTTAGGAACCTACGCTTACATGGCCTTTCATAAATCAGGGGGATGTCATATCCGGTGTCGTTTGTAAACATGGACGAAATTGCCGAGGTAAGTTCTGAAAATGCTAAAATAAACTCAGCTAAAGTGCATATGGAACATGTTTTTCGATGAGTTTTGTTAAGTTTAGTTTGGAGTTTTGGAAAATCCAGTTCATTGTCACCTCCCATTGTCACAAATAACTGGAGCGTGCTTTCTTTTCACTGTCTTCGAATCGCTGGCCTTTCAAACCGGACGCTAAGCGCCCCTGAAAGTCGAGCGTCGTAACCTCGAAGGGTCACGTGACGAGTTGGCGGTCCAGGCTATTTGGTCTATGGATAGGGCAAATGGTCCACTGCTACTGCGTGAGCGTGATGAATGTCTGTCTGTTTTTCTATCTGTCTGTCTCTCCTCTCCACCTCCATCTCTTTTTGCCTCTCTCACTCTCATTCTATCTCCCCCCCCTCCCCCTCTCTATTTCTAAACCCCAACTCGCCTGCTCTCTCTCCTCCCTCTCTCTCTCTCTCTCTCTCTCTCTCTCTCTCTGTTTGTGTCAGTCTGTCTGTCTGTCTGTCTATCTGTGTATCTATCTGTATGTATGTCTCTCTCTCCCCCTCTCTCTCTCTCCCGCCCTCTCTCTCTCTCTCCAGTTTCTCTCTCTCTCTCTCCAGTCTCTCTCTCTCTCTCTCTCTCTCTCTCTCTCTCTCTCTCTCTCTCTCTCTCTTTAAGCTCTAGTCTATTCGACCTGTTAACGACGCTCTTCGGAACTCACATCACATCTTTTGTCTCTGGTGCAATAATCGGGACTTTTTTCTTCGTCTATCCGTCGCTTCATTTTTCGTCTCGCGGGAAACCAGACTGGCATCCAGGGAAGTGGTGGCGGGAGACGGGGGGGGGGGGGGGGGGGGGGGGGGGGGGGGGGTGGCGGGATTGGGGTGAACAGACAGCAATTTAAACGTGCTACGAAAAACATCTATTACTGTGGAACTGCCGACATTTTCAGTCTCCCTCACTTTTTACCTCTACTTTCAGCTAATGTGCAAACGTGTTTTTTTGTTTTTTTACAGCAGTCGTCGTTATCATTACCACACGCGGCGAATACGTGTGCGAGTGTTGCCTCCCCTCCTCGCACGCACGCGCGCGCACGTTCGCAAGCGTTGACAATATCGAAATTGGTTCTGCACATCGAACATGTTTTCCTACGCGTGCGATCAGCCATCGTGCGGATTCTAGTCGGTAAAGTATTGCCGTTGGACGCGCCTCAGTCAGGGAACCTGTCTCAGAAGAGTTTGCAAACAGTTGTTTAGTGTTGCTTTTCTAACCGTTGTGTCGCATTGATTTGCAAACAGAGACAGCTGTGAGTGTGTGAAACGGAACTGAAATCGCTGTGAACATTTTCACAGCCCAAGTTCACTGCGTTCAAAAGTGCCAGAAAAATAGGGCTTAGAGTGTAACTTATCGGGATGAATTTCGTCGCTGTTACCTGGTGGTAGTTGTCCTTCGGGTCCGAAGAAGACTTTTTGTGTTCTGCAGCTAACCTGACCCGATACACCGGAGCTATTAACAAATGATGCTCGAACTGTGAAACTTAGGTGAGAAAGTCGAACGGTTTTAGAACCAGTTTTATAGAACTGAGGGTCCCTAACAGAGCGAGTGACAGGTAATATGTGTATTGATTGTGAAGAGAGAAACAGATTGATTGTAAACAATGAGGATACAAATGTAAAACGACAGTAAAACACATATACAGTCCTCGGGATCATTTCTGTTTGAGAGCATCAGAGTCAACATGTGTCTGATCTTGCAAACTTAAATTTCAGGACTGACTGTTACTTGTGTGATTCTAATTGTCTTTAAAAGAAGCGTTTGTTTTTGTTTTGTGATTGCCAAAATGCTGGATAGTGCTTCCAACACGAGATTATGCCTCTGCAAAACAGAAACTGACCTCTGCTTGTTTTGAACGGGTGCTGATAACACCGGACGGATGTGGATCTACAAACAAAACGTAAACGTTAAGACACAAAAAAGCGAACGATTACGAATCAGAATCAGCAATATATATTATAACCCTTGGTAACCTGATATTTCCCCTGACATTTTAAAGGAAACGGCCAACCTTTTCAAAGTGTGAAGTCTGGAATTCAAGCAAGACAATTCTGGAAAAAAAAGGTAAGTAGCAAGTCTCAGTTTTGACATTTGTTTACCGCGCCCGATTGGATGATTTGGGCTTTTTACTGGAGGTTGAAGGAGTGTGTGTGTGTGTGTGTGTGTGTGTGTGTGTGTGTGTGTGTGTGTGTGTGTGTGTGTGTGTGCAGGGTCTAGCCTGGGAGAAAAAAGCAATGGGACATTTGTCCCCCTCAACCAAATTCCGATGGGCCATTATAGTCGAAGGCAAGAAGCGCCAAAGAGGCCTGTACCCGTTTTGACCAAAGATGTAAAATGGTGCAATATGGTGCCATCTGAGAATTAGCCGCTATATCGTGTTATGTCTGTATGGGTATGTATGTGTGTGTGTGTGTGTGTGTGTGTGTGTGTGTGTGTGTGTGTGTGTGTGTGTGTGTGTGTGTGTGTGTGTGTGTTAATCCGATGTAACGTGTACATTCGGTGGCGCAGTGGTACGTAATCTCAATGCGCCCTTTGACGCACTGAAGGGAATTGTGACATTTTCATATTAATGCGCCAATGGCGCAGGGCGCACTAGTAAATGAAACCCTGGTGTGTGTGTGTGTGTGTATGTGTGTGTGTGTGTGTATGTGTGTTTGTGTGTGTGTGTGTGTGTGTGTCTGTGTCTGTGTGTGTGTCTGTGTGTAGGGGGAGTGGTGGTTGTTTTTTATGCCAACTTTGTGTTTTCTATTGAGTGCGTGCGTACGTACGTGTGTGTATGTGTGTACGTGTGCGTGTGCGTGTGTCTGTGTCTGTGTGTAGGGGTAGTGGTGGTTGTTTGTTATGCCAACTTTGTGGGTTTTTTAGCGGTAAGTGCTTACAACCAAATGTACTGTATGTAAAAGCCTAGTGGTGTATTGGGCCAGAAACTGAAGGTTTACGGGAGGCGGAGTGGGCCGTTGAATGAAATGTCTGCCGGGGGACGGATCCGGAGATGGACCTCCTCAGATTTAATAAAACAACGACGAGGAAACGCCAAGAAACAATTTCATTTGCCAAAGGTATCCACAGCTGGGGATGCACAAATCACAAAATCGTTAGTGTGTCATTGTTTTCACATTAAACATTTGGCAGCAGCCATATTCTCATAATGTGACGCACTGTTTTTTGTACACCAAAAATAGATGATCAAACACAGAGCACCACCGAGCACACAATTAGAATGTTTGCATAAAAAAGCTAGTTTCAAACATGAATAAAAAAACAAAGGGCCCATGTTACCAGATAGCGGTCCGTATTATTTGTTTGTTGTTGTTGTTGGTGGTGGCTGTTTTTGTTTTGTTTTGTTGTTGTTGTTTTTTTTTCTTTTCGTATCCGTCTGTTTTTAAAATAGACAATAACATTTCGTGCACATGATTATTCGTGCAAGAATATGATTTCAACCGTCTGTTTGTCAATCCATTTATCTGTTTGCTTGTTCATCCGTTTGTCTGTCATTATCTTTGTCTCTGTTTCATTCTCTGTCTGTTTGTATGTTTTTATGTCTGTCTGTCTGTCTGTCCTCTGTCTCTCTCTGTGCCTCTGTCTGTCTGTCTGTCTGTCTGTCTGTCTGTCTGTCCTCTGTCTCTCTCTGTGCCTCTGTCTGTCTGTCTGTCTGTCTGTCTCTCTCTCTCCTTTTCCTTTTGTGATTGTGTCTATCTGTTTGTCTGTTTTCTCTCTCTCTCTCTCTCTCTCTCTCTCTCTCTCTCTCTCTCTCTCTCTCTCTCTCTCTCCTTTAGCGCCTTGATGTCTTGGTGCTGAGACAGTTCATATATGAGATACTAGATGATTACCCGCTTCGCCGGGAAGAAGTACTTAGAGCCGTACGCCGGCTTCGCCGGGTCCGAACAATGGACCCGCCAAGCTTAGGTCCCTCCCAGATTCGTGGAATGGGAACAGCACGAAAATGATTCAGTGGCCATAATGCCATTCCTGACCATATCGAGTCCCATCCTTGTCGACGAATGTAACCGTGTTAATCACCTTTGGAGGCGAACTCCACTCAAACAGGATTGAGCAATTTAGAGCTTATCTCTAAGCCCTTTTGAACTGTTATGGCTTCTGAAAGGAAGGCCAGTACATAAAATTACACAAAAGCCGCCAGACCACATCACAAACAGAACTGAACAATGCACAGGTGTTGCTCACATAAAAACACACACACACACACACACACACACACACACACACACAAACACAGAGAAGCCATATCTATAGAGAGATAGATGACAGTGTATTTTTCGCGTGGCTATAAATTGATTCGACCTTTGCACTTTTACAGTGAGGATAATTTACGGGTCCAATTTACGTTCTGGACACTGCGGTGACCTTCTAAAAATAGTAACAGAACGGGAATATCCGAAGATGCCTCCCTCAAACTATAGTGCACCATACGAAGGAAGGGAGGTAAACGCTGAAAACCTGGAGAAGATGAGAAGATAAGGAAGAGTTACTTATAATGGTGAAATGAACACAAAAACCAAAATCAGTTCAGCGCTGCGCGCTGAGAGCACGTGTTGAAATATCTCATCGATGATATTGTGTCCGGGGTGTAGCTGAATACGGTGTCCAAATTTGAAAAAGATCCACCGAGAACTTTGGCGTTGTGATGTGGTGTAGCGGCTATGGTGTGTCGGTATGGGGGCCCGGGTAGCTGAGGTGGAACCAAAATCGGTTCAGCGCTGCGCGCTGAGAGCACGTGTTGAAATATCGACCAGGTTGTGTCCTGTACCGGGTCAACCTGAATATGCCCACCAAATTTGAAGCAGATCCCTCGATAACTTTGGCCGTGCATGGCGAATACACAAATACACAAATACACAGATACACAAACACACAGACACACACACAGACACAAGTCGTATATATATATATATAGATGTTCTTTATTACCTTCCGGATTACGAGGATCTGTGCGGGTGGGCACTCCCGTGTGTGATATTCTCACTTTGTCATTCTGTCCGTCTGACTGTCTGTCTTGCCTTCGTGTCCTACTCTTTCTCTCTATCTCTTTGTCTGTCTCTGTCAGTCTGTCTCTGTCAGTCTGTCTCTGTCTCTCTGTCTCTAGCTGTTTGTCTGTTTGGCTGTCTGTCTCTGTCTCTGTGTCTCTGTCTCTCTCAATGTCTCTCTCTCTGTCTCTCTGTCTCTGTCTCTCTCTGTCTGTCTGTCTGTCTCTCTCTCTCTCTCTCTCTCTCTCTCTCTCTCTCTCTCTCTCTCTCTCTCTCTCTCTCTCTCTCTCTCTCTCTCTCTCTCTCTCTGTGTTAATTTGCGGAGGAAGCTAAATTTCGTTAGATTGCATGTCAACCTTTCACATTTCAAACAGCGGCCGTAGCTTGGATGAATACAACAATTTCCAAATTTAAAACAAGTCGCGTAAAGCGAAGTACTACATTTAGTGAATTTGTCGAACTCACAGAATGAAATTGAACACTGCATCTTTTTTTTTACCAAGACAATACGTTTACAGCTGAAATGCAATCCCATAGTCCGGGCTACGTCGAAGATTGCTTGACCAACATTTCAATCAATGTGATTAAAAAATGAGGGCGTGACAGTGCCGTCTCAACTTTCACTAAAAGCCGCATATGACGTCATCAAAGACATTTATCAACAAAAGGATACAATTTGTTAAGGGATATCATCTGGAAGAATTTGTGGGTAAAGTTTTATGAAGATCGGTCCAGTAGATGTCGCGGAATCGCTCTTCACACACACACACACACACACACACACACACGCGCGCGCGCACACACCCACCCACACACACACACACACACACACACATACACACACACACGCAACCCCCCCACACGCACATACACACACTACCACCCTCAGTCAAAACTTGACTAAATGTAAAAAAAAGATTTTTTAAAAGCCAAACAAATAAAGGGAAAACGTGGGGGAAAATGACCTTGCACCAAATCGTAATGGGGCGTGAAGCAATAATTAGGCTGAACGGATGATAGACGGCAGACACTCATTCTCCATTATTTCAGCCGTTCTCGCGGCTAGTACCGTTATTCTCCTTGCTCCAGGTTGAACGATCTCCTAATTCATGCAAAATTGTCCAAATGCAATGAGCCGTTCAGACAGCTCGTAGCGCAGGTGTTCAGGAGGTACATGCCTACGATTGCATCGACAGCAGAAGTCGCACATTTACAGAGGACCGTTGAAAGCCAGGGGCGGACGAGGGGGGGGGGGTGCACAGGGTGCAGGTGCACCCCCACTCCAGCAAAAAAAAAAAAAAAACATTTTGAAAGCTGATTCTTTGACCATTTCTGAGTTCAAATGGCACCAGATGGCACCATTTTGCTTCTTTGGGCCAAATTTTTTTCCGGGGGGGCATGCCCCCCCCTAGCAAATTCGGGCGCTTTGCGCCCATCACATTCACTTTCGATTCAAAGTGCACCCCCCCCCCCCCCCCTTACAAAGCAACTGATCCGCCCCTGAAAGCAGACAGAACCACGTTGCTGCCACTATTGGGAGGAATAATATAGTCCTTAAGGAAGTAAATGTCCCGAGGGACAGAGTTGCTGGATAGTGTTATGACACATATGTTCCGTTGGTAGTGAAAATTAAAGGACTGTCAAAGAACCACGTTGCTGTCACAAATATGAGGAACAGTCCCAATAAGATCTGGATGTGGCACTTTTCAGCACGGTCGTGTACGGGAACGTGTACGGGTAACGTCATCAAATCTAGTTTTTACGTCACGCGTTTGCCAAGATCTGCAGTCTTGGTGTGAGCAAAACAACGTATGATTTGGAACATTGGAGAAAAAAAGTGAGTCACGGGTGACGCAATATCTACACGTACGCGTTCAGAGGTCTTTGCTACACGTTCGATCATCTAGAACACTGTACAAACACACCATGGACCCTCACTCGACAATCTGATCCACCTCAGCTAGTACGGCACGTTTGATCCACCTGAAAAGTGAAAAAATTAATGTGGTGGGTTGCTTCCGTGAAACCCATTTGTAGAAAAAAACATCAGCATGATTTGCAAAAAAAAAATTACAGAAGAAGATGCACAACAGTTTTGACTTGCAAGTGGTACACCAGTCATTACCATTTATTGCCCTACACGTCTGTGCGGCCGCTGATTTAGGTGGATCAAAAGTGCCGTACTAACTGAGGCGGATCAGATTGTCGAGGGAGGGTCCACGGTGTGAGTAATGTCCCGAGGGACAGAGTTGCTGGATATTGTCATGAGACAGATCTTCCCTTGTATTGGTAGTGCACATTACAGGACTGTCAAAGGACCCAAGTGTAGAATCACGACGACCGTAAACCTCTTTATCGGTGGTTTGACAAGTTCTCTCTTTCAATCTGTAGCGTGGACGGGCGCGTTACCGGTAGTTATGGGACGTCATCCTTCTCTGTGGAAACTTTGGGGTTCAAATCCCAGGTCCGCTGGTGGGTTAAGGGTGGAGATTTTACCAATGTCCCAGGTCAACGTATGTGCAGACCTGCTAGTGCCTTACCCCCCCCCCCCCCCCCCCCCCTTCGTGTGTACATGCAAGCCCAAGACCAAGTTCGCACGGAAAAGATCGTGTAAGCTATGTCAGAGTTTGGTCGAGGTATTACTGCCTTTAAGGCGGGGGGAAATGGCCAGGTAACAGCTGACTCGTGCCACTTAGTGTACTTGGGAGTCGCAGCCCACAAACCTAAAGGAGAAGAAGGTCAAAGGCACACTCCATACCGTGTAAAAAGTTCCGCCTACCATCTCAGATCTGGCCAGTCTTTTACATTGAATACCTTGGTCACATACCAAAAATACACAGCCCGGGTGCTCTCTGTCTATTAATTTTTACACCCCCGGTATAGGGGTGTGTATAGGTTTCGCTCGATGTGTTTGTTTGTTTGTTTGTTTGTGTTCGCATATAGATCTCAAGAATGAACGGACCGATCGTCACCAAACTTGGTGAACAGGTTCTATACATTCCTGAGACGGTCCTTACAAAAATTGGGACCAGTCAAACACACGGTTAGGGAGTTATTGGTGGATTAAGATTCTACAAGGACTTATAGAGGGACATATTAATGGTCAAAGGGAAATAACCACACTTGTTAGCAGTGCCTGCTCAGTTGGTGGCAGTGAGAATGCTAAGGGCGGGGGTGTTTTTCCTACCTCGGAGGAATTTCTTGTTATTCAAGGAATCACTTCATCCAAAAGTTCCAACTCACCACAGCAAGCATTCAGCGTGTTGATTGTTGGCATGTGACCGAGTGGAAGGATGGTTTAATCCCATGTAAAAGGCATGTGACCGAGTGGAAGGATGGTCTAATCCCATGTAAAAGGCATGTGACCGAGTGGAAGGATGGTCTAATCCCATGTAAAAGGCATGTGACCGAGTGGAAGGATGGTCTAATCCCATGTAAAAGGTGTGTGACCGAGTGGAAGGATGGTCTAATCCCATGTAAAAGGCATGTGACCGAGTGGAAGGATGGTCTAATCCCATGTAAAAGGCATGTGACCGAGTGGAAGGATGGTCTAATCCCATGTAAAAGGCATGTGACCGAGTGGAAGGATGGTCTAATCCCATGTAAAAGGCATGTGACCGAGTGGAAGGATGGTCTAATCCCATGTAAAAGGCATGTGACCGAGTGGAAGGATGGTCTAATCCCATGTAAAAGGCATGTGACCGAGTGGAAGGATGGTCTAATCCCATGTAAAAGGCATGTGACCGAGTGGAAGGATGGTCTAATCCCATGTAAAAGGCATGTGACCGAGTGGAAGGATGGTCTAATCCCATGTAAAAGGTGTGTGACCGAGTGGAAGGATGGTCTAATCCCATGTAAAAGGCATGTGACCGAGTGGAAGGATGGTCTAATCCCATGTAAAAGGCATGTGACCGAGTGGAAGGATGGTCTAATCCCATGTAAAAGGCATGTGACCGAGTGGAAGGATGGTCTAATCCCATGTAAAAGGCATGTGACCGAGTGGAAGGATGGTCTAATCCCATGTAAAAGGCATGTGACCGAGTGGAAGGATGGTCTAATCCCATGTAAAAGGCATGTGACCGAGTGGAAGGATGGTCTAATCCCATGTAAAAGGCATGTGACCGAGTGGAAGGATGGTCTAATCCCATGTAAAAGGCATGTGACCGAGTGGAAGGATGGTCTAATCCCATGTAAAAGGCATGTGACCGAGTGGAAGGATGGTTTAATCCCATGTAAAGGCCTGACCAGAGCTGAGATGGTGAGCAAACGATTGACACGGGAAAGTGTGCGCCTTTTAAGTACGGTTCAAGGATAACGTGTGAGGGGCGGATCCGGGAGGGGGGGGGGGGGGGGTTCCGGTGTTTCCTGCGGACCCCCCCCCCTCCCCAGCCTAAAAAAAATTGAAAAAAATTAAAATTGTTTATAACAAAATAAAATATATTTGAAAAATAAACAAAAACTGAAGGCTCAGATTGCACCAGATTGCACCATTTTCCTCGATTTTTATCAAAATGGTCCGGGGGAGCATGTTCCCGGACCCCCCTAAGAGCCGACCTTTGTCTTCTAAATGACGGTTTTGGAAGGTAGTTGAATTGGGTAATTTGCTGGCTCAGGTTGCACCAGACCGCTCAATTTTCTGTTTTGATCAACATTTGTCTTCTTAAATTAACGTTTTGAAGGTGTATTAGGGGAAGTTTCTTGGCTTAGATTGCACCAGATTGCTCCATTTTCGCGCCCTCAACTAAACGCTTCGCGTCGTCGAATTGTCACTTAAAAATGATGTGATCCGCCCCTGCGTTTCATGAATCCTGCAGAATCGACAGTCCTCATTAAGAGCTGCCTGCATTTGCCTTTGACTTCACGGCAAACTAGGAGCGCCCTGCGGCGAACTGCAATCTTCGTCACGTCAACGAACCTGACAGTGTAGCATGGCAACGGGAACGCAGAAGAAGATGAAGAAGTTTAAACGGGAAGGAGTGAAACACTTTCCTCAAAAAGAATGGACAAGATCCACCACTGATAGACCTGCCATATCTTGCAAACTCAGCGTTCATTTGGCAGACAACTTCTGTACCCGTTGTGTGATTGAACCTATCAACTGCTATGGGAGTTCTGACATCGTTTGACTGGTCATTGAGTTCCTTCGTCTTTTTCCCTGGTGTATTCTGGACACTCTTCACACTGTCCTATCAGATGTCCCATGCTTCTGTTCATCCCTGGCCAGTAGGCTACCTCTGGTGTTATGACACGCTTGTCTCACGATGTAGTGATTTGATGCAACAAAGCTCTTTTCCATCGGTGCTTTCCTGCCACGGTGGTCTCCTGACACGGTAGTCGCAACAGACGGTGGTGTTCTGACACAATGAAATCCTGACACATTAGTCTCATGACACGGTGGTACTCTAATTTTCGAAAATAACTCTGTCAGGATTTTCAGCGGTCTTGAAGAGTAAGTGTCCCTTTACCTAGGAAAAAAAAAGGTATCCTATTTAGTGCACGCTGCAGCATTACATACACATCAGAGTTAGTTGTTCGTCCCGATCGCAGGATGAACCTGACCGAAACTGTGGAACATGCTCCGCCTCTGTTTAAAAAGCGTGGCCTAGATTAAGGGGCTCTTGCTCTACTATATATACGGCTGAAAATCCTGATAGAGTTATTTCCGGAAAACGTGTAGTAGGCCTACATGGTGACCTGCTGACAACGTGTTCTGATATTACATGGTGTTCCCGTAAACAATGAGATCTAGGATGGTCTAATAAACTTTAAAGACAATATATAGTATGAAGACCAATGTACTGTTCGCTCTTTTAGACTCTTCATTCTTCGCGTTCTAGTCGCAGAGTCTGAGAGAGAGATATTTGTTTTGATAGTATCATTCTAATCTTAACTATTATGAGTTGTCTATTTGCGCCTCGATATTTTATACATTTATGTTCTTACGTTTTATGCTGTATATTGTTATGCTGTGATACACCACACCTGAGCTTCTCGTCTTGAGATAATAAAGTGTTCTTTGTCTATGTCTATGTCAATGATTGCGCATTTAGTTTTGGAAACTAGGTTTGTTGTCTGCGCCACAATCATGGTGGCTTTCCATCTTAATTTGAAAGTCGTTGACACCACGGGGGAACGGAGTTACGCAGTGCGCAGAATATCTGAGTGAACATTAAAGAGACAACATGACTGAGTCTAAAGTAGACAGCTCTCTCTCTCTCTCTCTCTCTCTCTCTCTCTCTCTCTCTCTCTCTCTCTCTCTCTCTTTCCTCTCTCTCTCCTCTCTCACTCTGTGTATTTTTCTCTCTCTCTTTCTTTCTCTCGCTCTCTTTTTCTCTTTTTTCTCTCTCTCTCCTCTCTCTCTCTTTCTCTCTGTCTCTCTCTTTCTCTTTCTTTCTCTCGCTCTTTCTCTCTCCCTCTCTCTCTATCTCTCTGTCTCTTTCTCTCTGTCTATCTTTCTCTCTGTTTCTCTCTCTCTTTCTCTCTCTCTCTTTCTCTCTGTCTCTCTCTCTCTCTCTTTCTATTTTTCTCTTTCTTTCTCTCGCTCTCTATCTCTCTGTCTCCCTATCTTTCTGTCTCTCTTTCTCTTTTTTTCTCTCTCTCTCTCTTTTTCTCTTTCTCTCTTTTTCTCTCGCTCTCTTTCTCTCTCTCTTACTCTATCTCTCTCTCTCTCTCGGTCTCTCTCGGTCTCTCTCTCTCTCTCTCTCGGTCTCTATCGGTCTCTCTCGGTCTCTCTCTCTCTCGGTCTCGGTCTCGGTCTCTCTCTCTCTCTCTCTCTCTCTCTCTCTCTCTCTTTCTCTCTCTCTCTCTCTCTCTCTCTCTCTCTCTCTCTTTCTCTCTTTAACAATAACAGCACTTTATTGTCCATTAAAATATTACATAAAAATGGAAAATTTTCTTCGGCACACCCTGCCTGCCTGTAAACGATTATAACAACAACTGTATAGGACAACACACATACGCCTAAAACATAAAACATAGGTTCACGTATGTAATAACAAGCACGACTATCATATTTCCAATAACACTGACCTAAAGTGCTGTCCGTGCACATCACTCCACACACACGTGCACTGGTTCTGGGTTACTGGACTTTTCCCCATATATACCATATTCCATGCAATTTTCCTTGGCGGCGCCTTGGGAATCACAGACTGATGCGTGTGTCTGGCAAGTACGACAAAAAAAACACCTCTCACATTATAGAATAGATCAACCAAGTCACGCGCCTCCTAACAACGCAAACTAACCAGTAATCACGCTGTTCAAGTTAAGGAACAGATCACGTAAGGATTTTCTCTGGCAAGACGCTTACCTTAACGAAGCCCATTGTACTCTTAGACACAATTTTATCGCCAATACCCAAAGGACTTCCGCCGGCTGCGCACGCACCCTGAGATCAGAAGGCCAGACGGTTTCCGTCTCCGTTTTAAGATTGCGCGCCGGTTAAAAGGGCGGCTGTCAATCTCATCTAGTTTGACAGAAGCTGTCAATCTCATCTAGTTTGACAGAAGCTCATCTAGTCAGTTTGACAGAAGCTGTCGATCCAATCCGTCAAATCGCAAACCGACATCAATGAAGCTGAGGACAGGCTAAGTTGTTGGAATCTCCTTTGTAGCTTTTTACATTTAGTCAAATTTTTTACGAATTGGTTTTAGATAGACTGGGAATCAAGACAAGGGTGGTAGTAGTAGTGGTGGTGTTGGTGTTGCTGTATGTGTGTGTGTGTGTGTGTGTGTGTGTGTGTGTGTGTGTGTGTGTGTGTGTGTGTGTGTGTGTGTGTGTGTGTGTGTGTGTTTTTGAAGCAAATTAATTGAAATTGTGGTTCAGCATACTTAGACTTAGTCCAGACTATTGGATTGCATATTTCAGCTTGGAAGCTTAAAACATAGTTTATTACAAGCGCGGTCTCGGAGGAAAGTGACTGTCTCGATCTGCATAAAATGTCATTTTTTGGGGTCAAAAATACAAAGAACCTGTAACAAAAAAAGTTGCATTTTCTAAATATGAAAAATATATTTTTTAACTTGTTTTTGTGTGATGATGTTGATCGTTCAAAAGATGGATGTTCCAAGCACGCGATCACCATGTTGCCAATACTTAAGCGTGGTGTACTCCAGCACACGTCTTCATAAATATCCGCCCTCTGACATTTTAACATAATAAGACAGGTAGCTGGCACCCTCGTTTCCTGACTGCTGTACTTCCGATCCTTAAAACGGGATGTGTTTTGAAGTTAATTGGCAACTTACTTGCACACTTTTATTTTTGTGCGTTTAAAAATTCTGACAGGAAGGTAGGACTGGGAACTCCTAGAGAAAAAAAGAAGAGATATGAATGAGAGAGAGAGAGAGAGAGAGAGAGAGAGAGAGAGAGAGAGAGAGAGAGAGAGAGAGAGAGAGAGAGAGAGAGAGAGAGAGAGAGACGTAAGACGTAAGACGTAAGACGTAAGACATTTTATTGATTAAACACACAAGGTTCATTTCAACAGGGTGTGGGGAGGGGGAGGGGGTCAGTAATACATGCCGTGTGTTTGTATTTATGGACAATCAACCGGTTTTATCTCTTTCTCTCTTTCTCTCTAACATATACTCACACGAACGCACGCACGCTCTCACTCTCTCTCACTCTCTCTCAAACCTAAAGACATATCCAGCGCATGAATTAACAATATGGGTAGGTGCAACGACAAATAAGTTTACAGTGCTAACATACATTATCGGCTTTCAATCATGCTCTATCGTTCCACGGCACAAACTCTCTAGCTCTCTCTCTCTCCTTCTCTTTCTCTCTCTCTCTCTCTCTCTCTCTCTGTCTCTGTCTCTGTCTCTGTCTCTGTCTCTCTCTCTCTCTCTCTCTCTCATTTATTGTAACCAATCCTTATCTGTCCACGTCAGAAAAGTTGAAGGTAGCCAATATTCTTCCACTTCAACAGCAGTTTGATTACAACATCTTAATTCTAATGTACAAGGCGCTCAATGAGCTGGCCCCACCATACCTAAATGCATTCTTGACTAAAGCTTCCGAGCGCTATGTGTCAAACAAATCTATATATATATTACCAAGGACTCGCATAGATCTATACAAAACTAGCTTTGCTTTCGTGGGACCTTCACTGTGGAACTCTCTTCCTTCGAATGTACAAACGTGCCGTTCATTGAACGCATTCAAAACCTCCCTCAGGAAACACATACTGAGGTCTTCATAAGTTACGCTGCCGGTATTGTAGCTAGCTTTGTTAATTATAATTATTTTATTACTCTGAAATATTGACTGCTGCATGCCTACATAATTCTAAATCTACCTGTCTTGGTAGGCTCACTGTGTGCTTGTTGAATGGCACTTAGTTGTGTGTATATTATTATTAGTATTATATGTGTTCCTCCTTGTGCGTCTGCGTGTGAGTGCGCAAGTGTGATTGCGTAATTAATGTTCCATTCTGTAATTGCTTTATTGATGTTCCATTCATGTATTTTCTACTACTTTTCTCATTTATTATTACTGTATGTTTGATGTTTCTATGATTCTAGTCGGGCGCACGCGTGAATATGTGTTTGTGTGAATGTAAAGGGCACATTGTAAGATTAAGCCTATGGCCTAAAATGTCTACCCTTTATGTGAATAAAATGTTCTAAGTCTAAGTCTAAGTCTCTCTCTCTCTCTCTCTCTCTCTCTCTCTCTCTCTCTCTCTCTCTCTCTCTCTCTCTCTCTCTAACATACAAACATTTCCAGCGCAAAAATCAACAATTTGAGTAGGTACAGAGAGAGAGAGAGAGAGAGAGAGAGAGAGAGAGAGAGAGAGAGAGAGAGAGAGAGAGAGAGAGAGAGAGAGAGAGAGAGAGAGAGAGAGAGAGAGAGAGAGAGAGAGAGAGAGAGAGAGAGAGAGAGAGAGAGAGAGAGAGAGAGAGAATTGAATTGAATTGAATTGAACTTTATTTAACAAGGATTAAGATTTAAGGCTACGCCTTTTCTTACAATCTGTCCTTGGGACGCATAGACACACAATTATATATTTAAAAAATTAAAAATTAGAAAGTTAAAAGTTAACCAACAAAAGGAGGTCGGAAAACTTCAGCACGTGATAATAAAGATGACGATGATGATGATGACGATGATGAGAGAGAGAGAGAGAGAGAGAGAGAGAGAGAGAGAGAGAGAGAGAGACAGAGAGAGAGAGACAGCGACAGACAGACAGAGAGAAAGAGAGAGAGAGGGAGAGGGGGGGTTGAGAGAGAGAGAGAGAGAGAGAGAGAGAGAGAGAGAAAAGAGGGGAGAGAGGGGAGGGGGGCGGAGAGAGAGAGATTTGGGTAAAGAGGGGAAGGAGAGAGAGAGAAAGGAGACACAGATGATCGAGGCTGAGAGAGAAGGGGGCAGGAAGAGAGAGAGAGAGAGAGAGAGAAGGGGGCAGGAAGAGAGAGAGAGAGAGAGAGAGAGAAGGGGGCAGGAAGAGAGAGAGAGAGAGAGAGAAGGGGGCAGGAAGAGAGAGAGAGAGAGAGAGAGAGAAGGGGGCAGGAAGAGATAGAGAGAGAGAGAGAGAGAGGGGGGTAGGGGTGAGGCAGCGAGAGAGAGGGCGAGAGAAAGAGAGAGAGAGGCAGAGAGAGAGATAGAGAGAGAGAGAGAGAGAGAGGCAGAGAAGTCTGAAGTCTGAATGTTTTAATGAGTAGGCCTTGGGCCCTTTTCATGGAGATGAGCACATCTCAAGCACCAGCATACAAATGCACATAGTGAACAAAAACAAGAACATCGCCCTGTTTCGTTTACGGATTATGGATTACGAATGGAAAGCGCCTTCATGACAAATGTAGAAAAACGTAGCAATAGCGGCTTACTAGTGTTTGAAAACAGCATGGTTAATTTAAACAATGATGGGATTCTAGTGTATTTTCGTGGAATATAATATTCTCTTAGCTCAGCATATTTAGGGCATACTAAAACAAAGTGGACTTCATCTTCAACACTGCCACAACAAAATGGACAAGATAAATCAGCGGAGGTTGCATTTAAATTAAAGCGAAATCGATGCACTTTCAGAGGAGATACTCCCAATCTAAGTCTAATTAGAGAGAGGCAGAGAGAGAGAGAGTGAGACAGAGACAGAGAGAGAGACAGAGAGAGAGAGAGACAGAGAGACAGAGACAGGGAGAGAGAGACATAGAAGAACATACGTACAGACAGTCAGCGACAGATACAGAGAGGATGAGAACCAAAAGTCATATACATGTCTGATAGGATCTCGCCGTACTGAGAATAAGTATCTACTGACTCCATTAGCAGAACGTCTTCAGGCGTCAATTTAGGACCCAGCAATACCTACCCAGACTGGCCATCCCTCCAATGTCTGTACATGTGCCTTCAAATATCGCAGTCATTATCAGATGGGAATCAATGAAAAATCAATAAGTGGCGCGTAAGTTGTCGTAGGAACCAAGGAGTTTCAAAGACGCCTGTCCTTTTAGCGAACGAGAGAACGTGGAGACGCTCCGTTCCGTTCATTAGTGGCTTATCTTTATGAAGATTGTTATCTGTTTTGGATTTTTCTTAAAAGGGGGTGAGAGGGGTAGTGCTGTTTGAAAATGCTTATCTTTATTTACGCGTAAGTAAGAGAAAGGAGACACGTGCGGAAGTCATGAACGTTTTGTCATTTATCGGCAGAAAATAAACCCACCTCAAAATCATTAGCGCAATTGTCTTTTTCATATATCCAACCTGTTTCGAGTCTGTGGCGCAGCAGACTTTACCTTGGTAGTATTTCGTATTTTACCGTGAGCGTATTTCGTTTTTTACCGTGGGAGTATTTCGTATTTTACTGCACGGTAGTATTTCGTATTTTATCGTGGTAGCATTTCGTATTTTACCCAGGTAGTATTTCGTATTTTACCCTGGTAATATTTCGTATTTTACCTAGTTAGTATTTCGTATTTTACCCTGGTAGTATCTCGTAGTTTACCCTGGTAGTATTTCGTAGTTTACCCTGGTAGTGTTTCGTATTTTACCGTGATAGTATTTCCTATTTTACCCTGGTAGTATCTCGTAGTTTACCCTGGTAGTATTTCGTATTTTACCCTGGTAGTATTTCGTAGTTTACCCTGGTAGTATTTCGTATTTTACCCTGGTAGTATTTCGTATTTTACCCTGGTAGTATTTCGTATTATACCCTGGTAGTATTACGTATTTTACCCTGGTAGTATTTCGTATTTTACCCGGGTACTATTTCGTATTTTACCCATGCAGTATTTCGTATTTTATCGTTGTAGTATTTCGTATTTTACCCTGGTAGTATTTCGTATTTTATCGTTGTAGTATTTCGTATTATACCTTGGTAGTATTTCGTATTTTACCGTGGTAGTATTTCGTGTCTAGTGCCTCCCTCGCCAAAGCGACAAGAGTGTTGCTCTTCGTTCATAACGTGTTCCCGTCTGACGACCAATTTAGGTGCCAGAAAAGAGCAAATCCCAGAGTGACCGGTGTCCACCGTTTGGCCATTAAGCGTCCCTGCAGTGTTAAGCGGACACCAACTACGTGTGTGTGTTTTTCTGCGGCGAAAGTGGACGACTCATTATAAGGCACTGTATCTGTATTCGTTGTTTTGGACGCCATGGTTAACAGCTATTGGGTTTTCAGCGTAGCAATAGGGTCCGATATTTAGACGAGACAAGTATAATGCCGACGAGTCGAAGACGAGTCGCATTATACTTGTTCGAGTCTAAATATCGGACCCTATTGCTACGCTGAAAACACAATAGCGATTATATAGCTGTTCTGACCTTGATTTGTTGTTCCAAACTTACAAAATTACAGTTTTTGCGTCGATGCGTTGATCTCAGGTTTTGAGAGCAGACGCCGTTTCTTAGGCGCAAGTTAGTTTTGCGCAGGCGCCACACTGACTTTGGAAAAAAACTCGTTTTGACAACACAGCCGATAAACAGCTTTTTATCAGTTCATTCGTATACAACAACAAAAAGTTTGAGTTTTTTTTAATTTTGAACAAGACTACTTATAAAGAAGACGAAAACACAACATCAACGGAAAACTAGAAACAACTGAAGAACTAAGATGCAACAAGGGGAGGAGAAGAGAGTCCCACCCTTAAAAGCAGAGGGTAAACTAGTGACTGAACCCAAGGCCAAAGCAGAGCTCCTGAACGCGCAATTCAACACAGCTTTCAGCAGCGGCAAGGAATACATGCAAGCCGAGTTTGAGGAGAAGTGTAAGATGGCCACCGACTCCAACTACCCACCAATGGACGACATCTTGATCACCACCAACGGCGTCGAGAAACTCCTTGCGGACCTCAACCCCACAAAAGCGACGGGCCCGGATGGCATCTCACCAAGAGTGCTCAAAGAGCTTGCCCATGACATCGCTCCCATGCTGACTCCGATTTTCAAGCGCTCCCTTGACAGTGGCGAGGTACCCTCAGACTGGAAGCAGGCCATCGTCACACCCATCTTTAAGAAGGGAGAACACTACAACCCTGCGAATTATAGACCTGTATCCCTGACCTGTGTATCTGGCAAAGTCATGGAGCACATACTCGTTAGTCACATCATGGACTTCTTGGAGCAACAGCTGATCCTCACCCCTCAACAGCATGGCTTCAGGAAACAACGCTCATGCGAGACCCAGCTGTTAGAGCATATCAACAAGTTGGCAGCCAACCTGGATAGGAACGGCCAGACAGATGTCGTGGTGATGGACTTTGCCAAGGCATTCGACAAGGTGAACCATTCCCTGCTAGTCCATAAGCTCCATCACTACGGCATCAGAAACTCCACCAACTCCTGGATTGCCAGTTTCCTACATGGACGGAGCCAAGCAGTCGTCGTGGAAGGGTCAAGGTCAACCAGCATCCCGGTCAAGTCAGGCGTACCACAAGGATCAGTCCTCGGACCTTGTCTATTTCTGATCTACATTAATGACTTGGCTGCGCGGGTGTCCTCCACAACTCGACTCTTCGCCGACGACACCATCGTCTACAGGCTCATCGCTGCCGCCAGCGATCATGCTGCCCTTCAGTCCGACCTACAACGACTAGAAGAGTGGGAGTCACAATGGGACATGACCTTCCACCCCGACAAATGCAGTGTGCTCACAGTCAGTAAGAAGAAGAAGACCTCCGCACACCAGTATACGTTGCACGGACACGCCCTCGAGAATGTCACCTCCGCGAAATACCTTGGAGTGACAGTGCAAGCAGATCTGAAGTGGGATATTCACATCGACACCATCGTGAAGAAGGCCAACCAGACCCTTGGATTCCTTCGCAGGAACCTCAAGATAGGAGCAGTCCACACCAAAGAACTGGCCTACAAGTCCCTAGTGCGACCTTTGCTGGAGTACGCATGCACAGCCTGGGACCCCTCCTCGCAGAAGAACATCGCCAAGATCGAAGCCGTACAGCGCAGGGCAGCACGCTACGTTCTCCACCGACATCGCAACACCTCAAGTGTCGGAGAGATGCTGCAGACCCTCCAGTGGCCCTCTCTTGAGCAACGCAGACGGACGTCCAGACTGTGTATGCTGTACAAGATTACCAACAATCTCGTCAAGGTCAACTGCGACGAGCTCCAACACCTTCCCAGCAGATCAAGAAGAAGCTCAAGAACAAACACCAGAGCCTTCAACAGGATCCCAAGCAAGACCGATACGAGACTGAACAGCTTCCTCCCCAGAACCATCAGGGAGTGGAATGAGCTACCAGAGGAGGTTGTCAGCGCGGCGACAGCAGCCGCCTTCACCTCCAGCGCATCCCACCACTGCCAGCACCTGTAAACAAAACCCTGTACCCTGCCCTAGGCCACCAGTAAGTAGGGTCGATGAAGGCTAGGGCAGCACCGGCAGGGGTTTAACCCCCGCAACCGCTCCGGCCGCCGGCTTGGCCTAGCCCGAGACTTGAAAATGCTGTGTGGTCCTGCCCCCCCCCCCCCCACCCCCCTCTCCCTGCAAATTTTATTTTCTTCCGCAACCCTCCAAAGCGCCACTAATAGTCAGAACGTTGACCCTGGGCGTTAAATGGAAGAAGAAGAGAACAGCTAATCCGTACAACGCGAGCAGACGACAGCGAAGTTTTCAGTTTGGGTGAATGGTATCGCTTGTCTCGTCATGAAGCGAATTTTTCAACCTCAGTTATAAACGACTACATGAATGTTAGTGCCATGGGTTGTACATCAATACCAGTGGGGTATTTAGTGTGGAGTTACGAGATAAGAACTTCCGTAGCATTATGCTTTGATGATCGGCTTCCGTAGCATTATGCTTTGATGATCGGAAGAGACCATCCAATCACAGCCCTCGAATTCCCCCACGTCCACGTGTCCATCAGAATAGCTATATATAG
>NC_090258.1:39599683-39607183 GCF_037325665.1 Littorina saxatilis
TTAAGAGACCCGTCTCTTGAAAGAGTATTTGTTCCCAGAACAAGACCGACACGCGCCGACAACCTTCCCGGTTGAAAATCTCAAACGCTGTGACGTTATTAACCCCAGACCAGCTACATGTCTCAAAACACAGCTCATCTCAAGCTAAAGCCAGTTTTGCGTGGAACGCACAAAACACGTGAATAACGCTCTCCAGTCTCTACGCCTCGCGCTGCACATTTAGGGAGGTTAAAATCACGACGTTGTTCACATCACAAATTATGCTACTCACATCTTTGTGACATCCCCCTTCCCGGGGAAAAAAGAAAATTCTTGAGTTTTCTTTTGATCAAAACAACCTTCTTTTTCCACACATCCCATAAACCTGTGGTATGCTCTGATCTACGAATGATCTGGACAACATGTCTGTCAACGTATTCCTGTCTCATGCTATTGGATGAACCTCGAATGCTAATTCTTGCAGTGAAAGACACCACCGCATCACATGTTTTGAAAATTTCACCCATTTTCCCAAACACCTCTTTCATCTCTTCCTTTTGACTCTAGAAATAGAAGCCGCTGTGTTTCATCTAATTTTCGCCGACTTGCATAGATTCTTCTCATATGCCGTGTTAGTGGCATGTAGCTTATCATCCACATTACCAAATGATGAGTTAGTATACAATTCCCAGCGGCTAACAGAAAACACAAGTGTTATTCCGGTAACGTACCAGCTAGACCAGTTTGGAAGACTGACTCGATCGACTCTGTCATACGTAGCAGACTACACAGAAATACGACTACGTCAGTTCAGTAAATGAATGGTTTCCGAATTATTATTTCAAGGCAAGAACAATCGTAATCGAAAACGTGTAGGGTTCAGAACGTTCTTACCACATATAAGACTTATTACCAGCCTGTCTCATGCGTGCAGACTCAGTGCAGACTGCAGTGGTTCGATTGCCCAGGTAGCCTAGCAGACGACATAAACCCCGCTCAGCAAATTAACATGTTGGGCAAATGTGAACGAAAAAAACGATGAGGATATAATACGTGTAGGGTTCAGAGCATTCTTACCGTTCATATTTAGTATCCGACTCCCCGATGAGTGAAGATACAATACGAGAAATATGCCACATGTATTTTGAAAATGTGCTAAAGTCACTCCGCACAGTCAATCCGTCGAAGCTCGACTGGAGGTTTCGAATCGCAATAACGAAGAGCACAGTCCTTTCTCCGAGTTCAAATGAGGTCTCTCTGAAAGATCATCACTGTTCAGCTTAACGCTACACTGGAATTTACCAATAGAAATTAAAATGCGTGTGACGAAAGCACGACACACTTGAGACACCCCACACAAAAGTAGATCTTTCTGTACACGACCTGACCACACAGCTATGCCTATTCAAATGCGCGAAGCAAAATGTGCGTTTGGAATCTTCTTTTTTCTATGGCGGTACTGACAATATCGTTATTGAAACAATCCCAGTGCACTAAGGGATTTATAGAGCAAATCTCGAAAATAATTATTGAACTCAGCGCTATGCGCTTCGTTCAATAATGAATTTTCTCGATTTGCTCTATAAATCCCTTAGTGCACTGGGATGTCTCAGCTCAATAACTTAAATAATAATAATAAAAAAATTTAAAAAATTTAAATAAAAAAAGTCACGAGCAATAGAAACATATGGTCCAAATGAAACAACAACGGCAAGCAAGCAAAATAACAAACAGTAAGTCATTTGTATTTTACAAAAGATACCGACAACATAGCAAAAGGAAGAAAAGAACTAAACTACTCACAAAAAGTTAGGGAACACCCTTCATTTTCATGTGTTTTTGCAAATCGATGCTATTGTCAAAACTTTGCAAGCTACAACGCTGATCTTACACACACGCACAGAGTGGACTCCTGCCTTTGTTGTACAGGCTTGGTGTGCTGCACGTGTTACTCGGGCGTCAGTGTCTGAGCGTTGAAAATTGGTGAAAAGTTGGAAAATGTTACCATTTTATGCTGACTCACCATTTTTTCTATAGCGTGTTTCTGACAAAATGATGCACTGCACGTGGAAGCTTGATGCTTTGACTGTGAACACTGGTCACTGGTTACTCAATAAAAGCCAGGGCCTGGGCGGACCAGGGCACAACATCACGATGGTCGGACGACAGAAGTTAAGCCTGCTGGACAGAGGAAGAGCCATAGGGTGGTTCCAAGACGGTGTTGGCGTACGGGAGATTGCCACCACACCACAGAAGCCTTCTGGCAATCTCCCGTACGCCAACACCGTCTTGGAACCACCCTATGGCTCTTCCTCTGTGAGAGAGAGAGAGAGAGAGAGAGAGAGAGAGAGAGAGAGAGAGAGAGAGAGAGAGAGAGAACGAACGAATGAACTAACGAACGAGAGAGAGAGAGAGAGAGAGAGAGAGAGAGAGAGAGAGAGAGAGAGAGATGGTCTATTCATTAGGCCATTCCTCCTTATGAAGGGGTGTGAACAAAAGGTTAGCATTGTATATAATTGCACTCAACAGGTGCACAAACAACCAATGATTATCGTATGCACAATTATATATTAAAATACATTACACGGCATTTTAATTGAGAAAGAGAGAGAGAGAGAGAGAGAGAGAGACAGAGAGAGAGAGAGAGAGAGAGAGAGAGAGAGAGAGAGAGAGAGAGAGAGAGAGAGAGAGAGAGAGAGAGAGAGAGGGGAAAGAGAAAGGCCCAGAGGTGATGAGGGAGGGGAGTGGTTGAGAGACAGACAGACGGACAGAGAGCGAAAAAGAGACAGAGACATACAGACAGACAGACAGACAGAATCAGAAAGACACACACACACAGATAATCGAGACAAACACAAAGAGATAGTCGCGGAGGGAGAGGGAAGGGGAAGGCGACAAACAAAACCTTACAGAGTAGGCGACCAAGTGTGTGTGTGTGTGTGTGTGTGTGTGTGTGTGTGTGTGTGTGTGTGTGTGTGTGTGTGTACACGTGTGTGTGTGTGTGTGTGTGTGTGACTGTGTGTGTGAGTCTGTGTGTGTGTGTGTGTGTGTGTGTGTGTGTGTTACTATCTCTCTCTCTCTTTCTCTCTCAAAGAAATGTTTAGCGTTTGTCTTTTCCTCACGATCTCTTATGCCTGCCCCAACCCTTCACATTTGGCAACCGGACCATCGTGTCTCAACTTCCATCGTCCAATCTTAGCTTTTGTTTTTATCCTCTACCTTCTCTTCCTTTTTGTTTTGTTTTTCTTCTCCAGACATATCAAATTCATGTGGCGTTTTCCCAGCAGATTCGGTTTTCAAGTGAGAACCATTCGTTCTTAGGATTAGCACACAAAAAAGTGAGACCTTTGGTTCCAGAAATCGCGTAATCAGCGTGATGTATTGGTGTTGTCATCATCAAGGCTTGCATTCAAAAGAGCCCTTGGTTATCAGGGATAGGAGTACGGAACGGAATACATTGAAGCCAACACAGCCGCGGTAGAGAGAGAGAGAGAGAGAGAGAGAGAGAGAGAGAGAGAGAGAGAGAGAGAGAAAGAGAGAGAGAGAGAGAGAGAGAGAGAGAGAGAGAGAGAGAGAGAGAGAGAGAGAGAAAGAAAGAGAGAGGGAGAGAGGGAGAGAGAGAGAGAGAGGGAGAGAGAACGAATGAACGAACGAACGAACGAACTTTATTACTCAAGGATGGAGATTTTACGCTGACGCCTAGTCTTACAATCTGTCCCTGCTAAAACTAGTAGTCAGTCGGCTGAGGACCGTTTTGGTTACTTTTTGGCGTCACGTTAGCAAACACATTTTTCTGATAGATTTTAACACCATAACACTAAATCTAAAGTTTTGGGGCAATATTCCAAACCACCGGTGAGAAAAACGTTGGTTTGTGTGTATGTTTTCCTTCTTTGGCGTTACTATTCTTGTTTTGAGGGTTGGGTTCATAAAACGGACATAAAACTTAAACCGCTTGACAGAAATTCTATAACTGTAAATCATTCGAAAGGGAAGGCATTCATGTACACGTTTGTGCCACTTAAAATGACGTCATTATCTGTTTGTTTTTGTAATTATGACGTAATTCAGTATGCTAACAAAAATCATAATGAGGCAAGTAATCGGCTTTGGTTTTCAGTGTAAAACATTTGAACAGTCTCAAGAAATGAAACATACACATGTTAAATCTAAAAAAATAAGAAAGGCAAATCAAAAAGAGCATCTTAATATCATTTGCAGGTTTAAACCTTTTGATTGTGAGTAGTTCAACGCCGTATATTCGGCTATACTGATTTCGAAAATTTAATTTTGATCATAATGTTTATATTTTTAATTTTCAGAGCTTGTTTTTAATCCAAATATAACATATTTATATGTTTTTGGAATCAGAAAATGATGAAAAATAAGATGAACGTAAATTTGGATCGTTTTATAAAAAAAACATTTTTTTTTACAATTTTCAGATTTTTAATGACCAAAGTCATTAATTAATTTTTAAGCCACCAAGCTGAAATGCAATACCGAAGTCCGGCCTTTGTCGACAATTGCTTGGCCAAAATTTCAATCAATTTGATTGAAAAATGAGGGTGTGACAGTGCCGCCTCAACTTTTACAAAAAGCCGGATATGACGTCATCAAAAGTATTTATCGAAGAAAAGAAAAAAAACATCCGGGGATATCATTTCCAGGAACTCTCATGTCAAATTTCATAGAGATCGGTCTAGTAGTTTGGTCTGAATCGCTCTACACACACACACACACACACACACACACACACACACACACACACACACACACACACAGACAGACAGACACACATACACACACACACACACACACATACACCACGACCCTCGTCTCGATTCCCCCTCTATGTTAAAACATTTAGTCAAAACTTGACTAAATGTAAAAAGGAGGAATAATTGCAATCACACACACACACACACACATACGCGCGCACACACGCACACACACACGCACGCACGCATACACACACACGCACGCACACGTACACACACACACACACACACACACACACACACACACACACACACGTACGCACGCAGACACACAAAGACACATACACAAACATACCGACAAAATGACAGACATACACACAGTGAGACAAACCGACACAGAAACACCCACACATGCACGCACGCACTTATGTACGCGAACAAAGACGTAGAGATGCTTATAGAGAAACACTTACGCAACCAAGAAAACACGCACACAAACACACAGACAAACTTCATTCTTGGTAGAGAAATGCATTTCTTTCTGTATTGCTTTCTCTTTAAGTGCACCTACCTCGCAGAGAGAGAGAGAGAGAGAGAGAGAGAGAGAGAGAGAGAGAGAGAGAGAGAGAGAGAGAGAGAGAGAGAGAGAGAGAGAGAGAGAGAGAGAGAGAGAGAGAGAGAGAGAGAGAGAGAGATCAAATCAAATCAAATCAAATTTTATTTTACGAGGGTTGTGGCATAAGCAATATAAACGAGCTTCTTTTCAACCAGCCCTCGCCCAGAGAGGGACTATTCTAATCTTAAATACATATATATATACAAACGTAAAAACATTACAAAAGATAAGCATGACAGTTTCTTCATTCTTGCAACTTCATTCTTGGTAGAGAAATGCATTTCTTTCTGTATTGCTTTCTCTTTAAGTGCACCTACCTCGCAGAGAGAGAGAGAGAGAGAGAGAGAGAGAGAGAGAGAGAGAGAGAGAGAGAGAGAGAGAGAGAGAGAGAGAGTGAGAGAGTGAGAGATAGAGAGAGAGAGACACACACACACACAGACAGACAGAGAGAAAGAGAGAGAGATAGACAGACTGATAGACAGACAGAGGGAGAGACAAACAGACGAACACACAGACAGACATAGACAAACACACAAACAGAGACACACAGACAGACTTCACTATTGTATGTGCAAGTAATTTTGTTAAACCACACGTTACGTTCACCACTGAACGTGTAACCATGTAAAACGTTACTATCTCTTTATATGTGTTTACTTGCATTGTAATCGGGGGGGGGGGGGGTGTATACATGTATGTAACGCGCAATACATGCCTTTTAACTTACTAGAATTGGAATTTTCATTTAAAGACTAGCATAAGAGTGTGACACGTGGTTCATTCGTTATTACCTTATTACAAAAAGAAAAAGATAACGGCACTGACGCTACCGGAAATAGAATTTATCAGTGAAATTCTACCATCAATTTAGTAATCGATGCGATGTAAATTATTCTAAAACTGTGGTATGATCACGACATCGTTTAGCATTTAGGATCAAATGGTGCCAATGTGTCCACAATGCACTAATCACAGACAACAGTTACACGCTTTACGTACATGTAACTCTCCAACTGACATTGTCTGCCACTTGAAACAAATGACTTTCGAAGGAAAATTAACTCCAATATATAAATATTATGTATGATTTTTAATAATTACTTGCACTTTTTGAAAATAAAGCTTTTTTTACGATAAGGTGTTTACCCCCTAAATGTATAAGTCATCCGGTAGAAAAACCGGAAGTATCGTGTACTAAGCATATGTATATGTTTAAAAAGTTAATTGTGTTAATGTAGAACATCTTGCCTATGTATATGTTTAGGTTTTGAATACTTTAGGGGAAAAGCATAGCCATTATTCAGTCATCTTTAACTAACACCCCTAATCTCAGGACCCATTTTGTTAGTGTGGGTAGGGTTTCAATCAGTCAAAAATCACTTTCATTCAATATTGTCTGCCATTTCAAATACATACACGTAATTGCACAATTTCTTGAATTTTAAGATGCTTTAACTGACTATACCAAGAAAACCTGCACTTTTTGTAGAATTAGTTTTTTGTCCATGATTTATGTTTAAAAATGTCAATTCTTACGACAACAAATGCCAACAGTTGCCTCACCAGACGACACGTACCTACGACGTGAATCGTGTCTGCCAATTAAAATGCATATATTTTGAAATAAGGGGAATCATAACATATTTCACTGTAAAGTGTCTCACTCTAATATCTTCTGGGTTCATGGTGTATTTGGTTAAGTGAATTGCAGAAAAGGTTTTTTGAAAATGACAGCTATACATATGTTTTATTAAAACTGAAACTGGTGGAGTGAAAAACAGACCTGTTTTGAAGAAGTCGTACTAAAATCATTTATGGCCTTGAACTTCACAGTTTGCGTGTTATCTTTTAAAGAAAACCCGTTTTCATCACTAACAATGACCTAATTTACACATACATATCGGTCGGTCATAGTCGCGTTTTTTTTGGAGAGGTAGTGTACAAAATGTCGTTTTGTACGTTTAAATTACATGTCCATTATTTTAGTCATATATCAATCAATAAGTAAATGCGCATACTTTTATTAAACGTTACTTTTACTTTAAGATCGCTTCTAACATTTAGTATAATTTCTGACAAATGCACGCTATGTAATAAATTGATAATATTATGGACGCCATGTGGTAAAACCGGAAGTTGAATTATTTTGCGATAGCAAAATCCTTTTACAATGATCACTTTCCT
>NC_090258.1:39611337-39613837 GCF_037325665.1 Littorina saxatilis
CTCTCCGGTGTAACACGAAATATTTACTCCACGAAAAATTTACTCCGGAGTAAATATTTCGTACGATATTCTTACTCCGAGTACACTTTTCGTACGAGAAAAGAACTCCCCAAGGCACGAAAAAATTACTCCCTCCACGAAATTTTTACTCCCCATTTTTTTTTACTTCCAGTAAAAATCTCGTTCGCAAAAATGGAATGCGGGCGAAGGGATAATGCCAATAAGTGATCTCGCGCACACGAATGTCGCGCGCTACCCTCCTTCCACCCCTTCCACCACCAAGACTAACAGGGGACAAGGGAGTACAAATTTCGTACACCTGGCATGGGAAGTTAAATTGCTCGTGTTGGGGTGAAGTAATTTATTCGTTATTTATTCGTCAGGGGAGTAACATTTTTGTACGAAATGTTTACTCGGAACTCACCTGTCTTGGGGAGTAATTTTTCCGTGCAATGGGGGAGTGCTTTTTTCGTAAAGGGAGTAACTTTTTCGTACGAAATGTTTACTCCGGAGTAAAAATCTCGTGGGAGTAATTTTCTCGTGTTACACCGGCACTCTCTCTCTCTCACGCCTCTCTCTCTCGTTCCTTATGCTTTGAATTCGTTCGAGCAGCATGCAATAATTCACGCTTGATTGCATTCCAGCTCACTGACCTTCGAGCTACGCTTTTTCCGAATGTCAAAATCCCACGGCTTTTTAGTAGGGGCTTTGGCAAACAATAACTATCGCATTAGTCTTTGCATCCACACATAAAGCGGTCAAATTAACACGCCTGTTACTATTTTGACCAAATGGACATCGTTATATGGGACAAAGACTTTTTATCCCTGGGAAATTTTAGCCATACAATTTTTTAATTTGTATATCATTGACGTTTTCATTCCTACAATATATGTTTGTCACAGGACAAAATCAGGAATATCTGCTTAATATGCCTGTCTGCATTAACTTCACACGCACATACGCACACACACGCACACACACGCGCGCGCGCACTCACACTTACACACACACACACACACACATACACTCACACACACACACACACACACGCGCACTCACACTTACACACACACACACACACACATACACTCACACACACACACACATACACACACACACACACACAAATTGTTCTTTTGGCAAGAAAGTTGTCCACATATTGGACTGGGTGGCCGAGTGGTAACGCACTTGCGCTCGGAAGCGAGAGGTTGCGAGTTCGACCCTGGGTCAGGGCGTTAGCAATTTTCTCCCCCCTTTCCTAACCTAGGTGGTGGGTTCAAGTGCAAGTCTTTCGGATGAGACGAAAAACCGAGGTCCCTTCGTGTACACTACATTGGGATGTGCACGTTAAAGATCCCACGATTGACAAAAGGGTCTTTTCTGGCAAAATTGTATAAGCATAGATAATAATGTCCACCAAAATACCCGTGTGACTTGGAATAATAGGCCGTGAAAAGTAGGATATGCGCCGAAATGGCTGCGATCTGCTGGCACGATGTGAATGCGTGATAAATAAGTCCCTGCGCCTTGAATATGTGCGCAATATAAATTGCATAAAAAAATTAAAAAAATTAGAATAAATCCCTGCGCTTAGAACTGTACCCACGGAATACGCGCGATATAAGCCTCATATTGATTGACTTTGTCTTTGTCTTCCCACACACTTACACATAACACACAGAAAAGAGAACTAAGGTTACCTCCCCTCCTCCTCTGTCTGTCCTTTGACTTCAATGGCTTTTTATCGCTTTTTTCTTAATTGTCTGAGCTTTTTGCTGGAAAGATCTGAGCCCTGATTACATTCAAGTGTTCCAGGGACCACAGAAAATGTTCTCTTTTTCCCCCGTTTGTTGTTTCTTTTTCTTCTTTGTCCTGAAAATATGGAGCGGAAATGATACGGAATCCTGACAGTTTTGAAACCGTCCTCGGTTTTGCCTATGGCTGGTTTTAATGAAGTCTTTTACAGAAAGCTCAAGACCTTTTTTTTTAAATTTTTTTAATTGTGTGGAAATAAATGAAGTGAAAATATCCGAGATGCATAATGATAGGGTTTCTTTTTTGGAGGTGTCTGAGAAGCTGAATGTTAGATTTAACTTTAAAGACGTTCCTGCGCTTTCTAATATTTTAAAGTACAACTACTTCACGTAATATAAGCGTTCACTTGAGTTCGTGTCCCTATTGTTTCTCCTTTTATTATTGTGTCATGTTTAATGGAATAAACCCTTGTTTAACCCGAAGTACAACTGCTGTTTATGGAAGACGTTCGGATGAAGTACGACCCACTTCCCAGTTTGTTAGTTGTAGGCTTGACGGGCGCAGTGGCGTGGTGGTAAGACGTCGGCCTTGTAATCGGGAGGTCGTGAGTTCGAATCCCGGTCGCTGCCGCCTGGTGGGTTAAGACTGGAGATTTTTCCGATCTCCCAGGTCAACTGATGTGCAGACCTGCTATTGACTTAACCCCCTTCGCGTGTACACGCAAGCACAAGACCAAGTGCGC
>NC_090258.1:39618837-39658786 GCF_037325665.1 Littorina saxatilis
TTGTAAAACAAGTTCTGTGTTTAAGATTACCCCCCCTCTCTCTCTCTCTCTCTCTCTTTCTCTCTCTCTCTCTTTCTCTCTCTCTCTCTTTCTGAACCAGGGTGCATGCTCAATTAATTGTTAAGAGGTTAGGCAAAAAAGAAAATAGGTCTGTTTACGGTAACATAGGCCCAAAAAATAGGGTCGGTAGGTCGGGATTTTTATTTATTTTTTCAAAAAACCATATTTTTACGTTATTTTGCCAAAAAAACAAAAGTTTTTTTTCCCCAAATGCCCCAAAAAAAGTCTAGGGTTGCGCGAAAAAAATAGGGTCAGTCGGGTTACCGTAACCACACCTATTTTTTGTTTTTGGCCTTAATATGTAAAATATTAAAACTTACATGGTCTGAATCTGATATAAATTAACAAGAACAAACAATAGCACACACACGCAGTGCCAACCCCCCCCCACACACACACACACACAGTGCAAACACACACACAAACAGAGTACACACACACACAGAGTGCACACATGCACCCATGCACACTGTGACACACATAGTGCACGCACACACACACACACACACACACACACACACACACAGAGTATACCAGAGACATGATATACAGCTATTCTAAAATTGACATAAATCAGATTTTATTCATATTCCCAATATGTTTTGATAATTGGGAAGAATATTTATTTATTTATTTATATATATGGGAGATTTATATAGCGCTTGACGTTCTCTAAGCGCTTTACATATTAATTTCTGCCGTGTGAGATATGGAATTTTGTACACAATATATCACGCATTCACATCGGCCAGTAAATCTCAAGCCATTACGGCGAATATTTACTTTTCACGGCCTATTATTCCAAGTCACACGGGTATTTGGTGGACATTTTTTATCTATGCCTATACAATTTTGCCAGAAAAGACCCTTTTGTCAATCGTGGGATCTTTAACGTGCATACCCCAATGTAGTGTACACGAAGGGACCTCGGTTTTTCGTCTCATCCGAAAGACTAGCACTTGAACCCACCACATGGGCTAGAAAAGGGGGAAGAAAATTGCTTACGCCCCGACCCAGGGTCGAACTCGCAACCTCTCGCTTCCGAGGCAAGTGCACTTACCACTCGGCCACCCAGTCCCGAGAAAAATATTAAGAAAATATCATGAGTCTTTCCATAAATGTAAAACATAAATGTGTCGTGTTTTTTTTTGTTTTTATAGCTGATACACGCTGAGATCAACCCTTTTGTGGACTTGTGGGAGGCAGAGGGACTGTTTCCAGCGCACACTGTCTTCAAGAAACTGGGAGAGGCAGGCTTTCTGGGCGTCACCAAACCCAAAGGTACAGTGGGACCCCTCTTTTTACATGTACAATGTACAGCCTTAAACAAATGAAAAACCAGTGATGGCGCTAGTATTTTTTCAAACCGGTTTGCAAATGACAATGTTGATGATGCAAACAGTCCTGAAAAAAACCTGTAGTCTGATCATTGGAACCAGTGAGAGTCCAACTCAGAGTACTGGTTTTGTTGTTTTACCTGCGAAAAAAACGGTAGTTCTAAAAATCAACCCGTAAGTCATACTGGCAGCCAATTTTGTTCCGGTATTTTCTGATTTCAACCGGTAAAATATCGGTAATTACCGGTTAACGCCAATAATGGAAAAACAGGTCTTGAAAAGAAGGGTGTCTTAAAATGGAGATGAATACATACATGTATAACAGATGATATGATCAGAAAATCTGAAAAAAAACAGGATATCAAAAGTAGTCATACAGTTACAATACAAGGCGTTGGTTCGATCACTACGTTCAGCAAGGGATTTATTTCCCAGAGTCAACTTTATGCAGGCTCTCCTCAGTGTCTGAACTCCCTCGTGTGCACATATGTGGACAATAAAGATCCCAAAATTACAGCGTAATTCTCAGGGCTTGGTAACAAAAATTGAACACACTCATGCTGGAAAAAGTCAAATTGGGTAGCGTGGTAGATATATATGTGACCCTCCACCACGAAATGAGTCGCATGTCACCTCGCGCGGTTCTGCGCTAGGCTTAATATAAGTCCGGGGAGTGTCTGGTAACAGTGTGAGGGTCACCTTAGTCACAGGCTTATAACTCAAACAGTTTTCGCTCTTTTCAAAAACGGTTTTCACCACTGGATAGAGCATAAAAAACACTTTATGAAAATGTAAAAATATGAAAATCATGCAAAGGTGACATGCGACTCATTCTGTGGTGGAGGGTCACATATGGCAACTCACTTTCCCCCTCTTGAAAGCAGCCCAAATTGTCATGAGGATAAGCTCACAGCACTACATGCTGTACCTTATCTTTATACGTGTACTGTCAAAACTGTTGGTTGTACTATCCAGTTTTAAAGCCATACAAACACTGCAGATGCAGGAACTTCTGTCGTCTGCAGAATCATCGTCATGTTTTGGTGAAACGAAAACTAGGCTCCTGTTTAATTGAGTAAAGAAAACTGACACTCATAATTTGTTGTGTGATATGTACCGGACTAGCAACATTTCTGGCGGGCTAGTGACTTCCTTGAAGTTACTCGCCTGGCTGGCGAGTTAACATTTTGAGATTTGGCCATCCCTGCTTAATTCCCTTGCAGAGTATGGAGGGCTGGGACTGGACTATAGCTACAGCGTGGCAGTGGCAGAGGAACTGGGCAGCATCAAGTGTGGAGGGATTCCCATGGCCATCGGGGTACAGACCGACATGACTACCCCAGCACTGGCCAAGTACAGTACTAGAACCCCCCAACACCCCCAACACCCCCCCCCCCCCTCTCCCCATGGACTCTTGCAACAAGAAAACTTTTGGAGATTCACAACACAACTGTGATCTCAGGTGATCCAGTCTTTATTACAGTGTTGTAGATGGTCGAACGTGTAGCAAAGACCTGTATGTGTACAGGTAGATATTGCGTCACCCTTGACTCACTTTTTTTATCCAATGTTCCAAATGCATACGTTGTTTTGCTCTCACCAAGACTGCAGATCTTGGCAAACGCGTAATGTAAAAACTAGATTTGATGACATTACCCGTACACGTCCTGAAAAGTGCTGATCTAGATCGTGCTAGCGTCTCAGGCAGTGATGTACATTTTTCTAGCAGCCTTTAGGACAATTGTCCTGAAGACTGAAAATCAATAGGACACAGTGTCCTGATATTGCAATTTCAATAGGACAAAAACACGACTCGTAAAACCGCATTTAAAAAGATTTTTCAGTTTAAATTCTCGGTTGACGTTGTTGTTGGTTCAGCTGAAGCCACAGTGGCTGGCGAACGCAGCATGGACATCAATGTCTGCTGATTTTTATCTGCTTTGAGCTTTTTTTTCGGACCCATGTCGTTTCTCTTTTGTTTTATTTTCGTTCGAACGCACAACGGTTTTTCCGGATATTATGACGAAAAGTAATGCCTTGCGCATGTGCGAACATGCACGGGTGGTTCCCATTGGTTTAAACGATTTATTGCTGAGTCAATGAATGCACTCGAGGCACCATATGGGTTCGGTTTTCTTTTTTTCTTCTTGATCCAACTTGAGGATAAATTAATTCAAAGAATCAGATCCCATATGGTGCCTCGTTCACTCAACAAACTGGTCACACGCAGTGCATACTTTCGCTTGGCAAAACCGAAACCAGCTTTCCTCACGCAGTGTTTACTTTCGCTTGGCAAAACCGAAACAAGCTTTCCTCTTGAAAATTGAACAGTCCGCATGTCCGCTTCATTGTCAAAAACGATCGGACCCTTGACCACTTCTTCTGTAGGTTAATCGGACCTGTGTCCTGCTGGGGTTAAAGCTATAGGTCCTGGGGAAATTGGATCGGTCAGAGACCGGAGACCGACTAAAATGTACATCACTGCTCAGGCTTTCCTTCTTTGCTCTTTGTCTCTGCTAAATGTGTCATGTGTTCTAGAACCCCCCTCCCCTGTGGAATATTACCTCTAAATCAGGCCTTAAAAATCTCTTAATATGGTGGTAAATTTACTGACCTGTTATGAACACAAAATCTGAAAGAGGAAGGACTGAAAGAGGAGGAGGGGGGGGGGAGCGGTTGTGGGCCGCAGTCTTAAATGAGAGGGTCTTGAAAGGGGGTTTAGCCGTATCAACAGTCTTGCCAGATATCTGCTCTGCACACTGATGTCAAAACAAAAAGAAAAAAGTATAGCTGCATGCAGAAGAAAAAAAAATCCACATAAATTTGAAATAGATAGACTGCTATAACGTTCCAAATTCAAGACTCAAAAAGCAAGAGAGTTTAATTTATGAAACATTTCAGAAATCACAAGATACAAAACATTGATATATAATAAGTTTTAGTTATGTGAATGTTCTGTAGCGATTGTTTATTCGTCGTTCTGTTAATTCACCTTATTTGTTTTGCGATTCTTCAATTACGACTAGTAGCGTATAAAGACAATGTTATAGTGACTGTGTCTTTTTGGGGAATACATCTGGCAATCCAAACAAGAATCACAGAAAGTATTGGAATCGACTGATAAAATAAGGGAGGTAATCTGGTATGTAAAAATAAGAGAGTAGGAATGCTGACTTTTTCCCTTGGTCTCTTGCAACAAGGAAATTAAACTCTTTGGGTGGTTCACAACACGTCGTCTGTGATCTCAGGTGATCCAGTCTCTATTGTCTCAGGCTTTGCTCTTTGTCACTGAAGTATATGTCATATTACTTGATGCTACATATGTGACCCTCCACCACGAAATGAGTCGCATGTCACCTCGCGCGGTTCTGCGCTGGGCTTAATATAAGTCCGGGGAGTGTCTGGTAACAGTGTGAGGGTCACCTTAGTCACAGGCTTATAACTCAAACAGTTTTTGCTCTTTTTTAAAATGGTTTTCACCACTGGATAGAGCATAAAAATCTCTTTATGAAAATGTACAAATATGAAAATCATGCAAAGGTGACATGCGACTCATTTCGTGGTGGAGGGTCACATATGCTCTGGGGCTTGACACGAACAGTCTGTCAACTTTGCTGTTGGTTGTCCATGGGCCGTAAAAATGCACAGAATTGCTTTCGTTTCACCGCTTAGGCAAAAAAAAAAAAAGGTCTGTTTACGGTAACATAGGCCCAAAAAATAGGGTCGGTAGGTCAGGATTTTTTTTTTCTTTTTGTTTTTTCCCCAAATGCCAAAAAAAAGTCTAGGGTCTCGCGAAAAAAATAGGGTCGGTCGGGTTACCGTAAACAGACTATTTTTTGGGGGGGGGGCCTTAGCTGTTTCTTCTCTTCTAAAACTTTGCAATCATCCGTCAATCGGCCAGAGAGACATGAGTGGAAAGGAAAAAGTAACAAACATTAGATAAGAGTTTTGAAATCAACTAAAAGCATATAGTACAGCCAAGCTTTCTGCATTATTGTGGCAGGGTTTAGCCTGGGAGAAAAAGGCAATGGGACATTTGTCCCCCTCAACCAAATTCCGATGGGACGTAGTCATAGGCAAGAAGCGCCAAAGAGGCTTGTACGCATTTTGACTAAAGATGCAAAATGGTGCAATATATGGTGCCATCAGAGAATTAGCCGCTATATCGTGTTAATTATCTCTGTATGTGTTTGAGTGTGTGTGTGTGTGTGATTCGACGTAATTTGAGTGTACATTTGGTGGCGCAGTGGTACGTAATCTCAATGTGCCCTTTGACGCACTGAAGGGAATTGTGATGGGACATTTTTAGATGTAATGCGCCAATGGCGCAGGGCGCACTAGTAATTTATGAAACCGTATTGTGGGTACATTTTTAGGTACTTAAAGATAGTAGTAGTGGGAGTAGGGATGGGGAATTTTGTTCCCATATGCCTTGCACCTTTTTAAGAGTCCCATCTCACTTTGGAATTGTGTAAGGTCTGTCATGTATAACATGCTCACAGTCTGTTTTCATCATCAATCATCAAAAAGATGTAGATTTTGAAGCCATTGTGAAGCCATTTATTTGGATTCAGTCACTGCTGTAGAACAAATAGATCTCCACAAGGCATGGCTGCTGTGGTTGGACTTGTGGAAGCTAGTGTGCGTTAACAAAACTGTCTCCTTTATGTCTCATGATACAGACTGGAACCCCCCAATTTAAGACTCCCTCTATTTTAAGACTCCCTCTATATATGAGTCTATTTTAAGACTCCCTCCATTTTAAGACTCCCTCCATTTTAAGACTCCCTCCACTTTAAAACTCCCTCCACTTTAGGACTCCCTCCATTTTAAGACTCCCTCCATTTTAAGACTCCCTCCATTTTAAGACTCCCTCCATTTTAAGACTCCCTCCATTTTAAGACTCCCTCCATTTTAAGACCCTATTTTCTCAGATTTTTTGTTCATAACCTCTGTCTTAAGACTCCCTCCTTTCAAGACTGATTTTCGGAGGTCTTAAATAGGGGGTTCCACTGTACTAATCATTTTCTCACTGAATTAATTTTTGTGCAGGTTTGGTAGTGACAAGCTGAAGAAAGAATTCCTGGCGCCGTCTATCCTTGGCGAGTTTGTGTCCTGCCTTGGTGTCAGTGAAGTGGGTTCAGGCTCCGATGTTGCCAGTAAGAGACTTTTTTTCCCTCTCTATGTCTGTATGTTGTTGTGATGGGTCTGGAACTCAGTCGGTAGCGTACTGGCTTTGTAAGCAGTTTTATCGGTGTGGGTTCGAAACGCTAGCTAGGCCATCGTTCTCAGCGCAAGTACTACCCCGCTCTTCTTGTCAATTTCACTGCTTTTGCCGTGAGCGGTGGACTGACGATGCTACGAGTATACGGTCTTGCTGCGTTGCATTGCGTTCAGTTTCATTCTGTGAGTTCGACAGCTACTTGACTAAATGTTGTATTTTCGCCTTACGCGACTTGTTTCTATCTGATTTCTTTGTACATACGTACAGTGGTACCTCTGTCTTACGACTTTGAAAGTGTTACCGAAATTCAGTCGTTATTTGGAGGGTCGTAACATGGAGGATTTGGCTTGTTATGTTCATGTCTGGGTCCGTCACTGATCCGGATTGACATGGGCGTTTTGATTGATGCCGCCCACAAAGTAATGATATTCTTTACTTAATTGGTTATGGTAACCAGTTTTGTATTCAATTAATTACCCATTCAAATACCAAGAGTTGAAGTGGTCTAACGTGAGTCTGAGAAACATGTTTAGAAATTGGTGGAAATAACAATATAACTGTTCAAGATTAATGCTTGCCTGGTATACAAATTAATTCGTCAACATTTTAATTGAGAGAGTGTTTTTGTTTTTTGTTGCTTCATGTTCGTGTTGACTTCATCTTTATTTCAATTTATTGTATGAACTTTGGTTTTTTAGTGTTTAAACCATGTACAATGTATCTGTTGATTAGTTTTTGGGGGAAGATTGAAGTTCAATATTACAAATGGGATACAAGTAATTTATTCTGGGATCACTGTATTTTAAGGATGTAATATGCAAGCAGCTAATATTGTTCTTGTAACTAGCATATACTGCAAAGAAATGTACACTTTAATTACTGCAAGTTAGTAATGAGGCGCTAGTTTTTATTTCGTATGAAGAGGGAAATAAGTTTAGGGGACAAAATCAAATGGATAAGTGAATTATTTTGAGAAACAAAACAGAAGTTGTTTCCCTAATTCTACACTGGCTCATTGATATACATTTATGATTGCGGTCGGATTATTGTTTGTTGTGTAGTGTGTGTGTGTCTTCCCGTTTGTGTGTATGTTTTTTTGCTTGCTTTTTAATTTATTAACTGTTATTTTTTATTTGCAAGCTCATGACATTTCTGACGTTAGAATGCTGTTTGACAGGCATTGAGACGAGAGCAGAAGCCAGGGGAGACGACCTGATCATAAACGGGGGAAAGATGTGGACAACCAACGGCACTCAGGCCGACTGGATGTGTCTGCTAGCCAACACCAACACCGGCCCGCCACACAAGAGTAAATCTCTCATGTGTCTGCCCATGGACTTGCCTGGTAAGTGCATGGACGTGTGTTTCTTAAGATATCTGAACATTGCAACTAAAATTTGAATTCTGATCACAAAGTAGTTGATAGACTCGGTTGTTTTGTTGTTTTTATTAAATAATCGATACAGTGGAACCCCCCTTTTAAGACCCCTCCCAAATGTAGGACTCCCCCCCCTTTTTCAGACATTACTTTTTCAGATTGTTGACAACCTCTGTAGATTGACCTTCGTTTTAATAGTCCCTCCTTGACGGGCGCTGTGGCGTGGTGGTAAGACGTCGGCCTCTTAATCGGAAGGTCGAGGGTTCAAATCCCGGCCGCGGCCGCCTGGTGGGTTAAGTGTGGAGATTTTTCCGATCTCCCAGGTCAACTTATGTGCAGACCTGCTTAGTGACTTATCCCCCTCCGTGTGTACACGCAAGCACAAGACCAAGTGCGCACCTAAAAGATCCTGTAATCCATGTCAGAGTTCGGTGGGTTATAGAAACACGAAAATACCCAGCATGCTTCCTCCGAAAGCGTCGTATGGCTGCCTAAATGGCGGGGTAAAAACGGTCATACACGTAAAATTCCACTCGTGCAAAAACACGAGTGTACGTGGGAGTTTCAGCCCACGAACGCAGAAGAAGAAAAAAGAAGAATAGTCACTCCAATTTAAGACATGATTTTCTCAGATGTGTGTATGTCTTGGAAGGACGGTCCACTGTAAACTCAGAGAGATTATATCAACAAAAAATCTAAAAAAGCAAGATCTTGAAAGGGTGTTAAGTTAAAAGGGGGCTTCCACTGTATTTGCTGCTCATCTCTGTTTGCAAAGAAGTTGAAAAACTGTGTTGCATTGGAACCCCCTTTTAAGGCGCCCCAATTTAAGACTCCCTCTTTTTTAAGACCTTGTTTTCTCAGACTTTCTGTTCATAACCTCTGTAAAATTACCCCCATTTTAAGACTGCCTCCTTTCTAAGACCCGATTTTCTCAGATTTCTGGAGGTCTTAAAAGGAGGGTTCCACTGTATTTTGTTGTTTTTATTAACTAAGCAATTACTTTGTATGATTAAATGAATCAGGCCTGAAAGTGGCGAGTATTTTTACTCGCCATGGCGAGTAGAAACATGTAACTGGCGAGTAAAAATTTTCATCTACTCGCCACATGCGAGTAAAGATGCTGAAACAAATTGTTGGTTTGGCTGGTAAAGTTTGCTCTCTGGCTAGTACATTTTCAGAATCACTAGCCAAAGGCTAGTACACCATTTTTTGGACTTTCAGGGCTGTGAATGTTCTTTTTTTAAAGGTGTTCACATTACGAAGAAGATCGACAAGCTTGGCATGTGGAGTTCGGACACGGCCCAGGTGTTCTTTGAGGACGTGCGAGTGCCCAGGTCACACATCATCGGGGAGGAGGGCATGGGCTTCACGTACCAGATGCTGCAGTTCCAGGAGGAACGTCTGTGGGGGACAGCTGCAGGTAACACTTGATTATTCCAACAGATGATGAAGACAATAATAATAATAATAATAATAATAATAATAATAATAATAATGACAGCTTATAGATATTGCACGAACCATAGTAATCTATTCTCTCCGCGCTTTACATATTAACTATGAATAGAGGGAGTCTTAAAATGGATGTAAATTTACAGAGGTTATGAAGAGAACATGTGAACAAATAGTCTTAAAATGGAGGTAAATTTACAGAGGTTATGAAGAGAACATGTGAACAAATAGTCTTAAAATGGAGGTAAATTTACAGAGGTTATGAGGAGAACATGTGAACAAACAGTCTTAAAATGGAGGTATAAATCTACAGAGGTTATGAAGAGAACATGTGAACAAACAGTCTTAAAATGGAGGTAATTAAATCTACAGAGGTTATGAAGAGAACATGTGAACAAACAGTCTTAAAATGGAGGTAATTAAATCTACAGAGGTTATGAAGAGAACATATGTGAACAAACAGAGTCTTGAAATGGAAGCAGTCTTAAATTGAGGGGACTCTTGAAAAGGAAGGGTCCACTGACACTGTCCGGGAGGGGGCTTGGGGACATCTGCAGGGATAATTATAGTAATCAGAACGGGTGAGTGAGGGCATGAGGGTGAAAATCTCTCCACAAGTTTATTCATAATATTTTTTTAATTTTACTCTTTAATTAAAAAGGAAAAAAAATTGGGGGGTGGGGGGGGGGGGGGGGGGGGGGTAAGTAGCTAATTAGGAGGTATTGAGGAAAGTTTGTGTCAAGAACACACTAACTGACAAAGTGATATTGATTAGACCTTCTAAAACTTTGAGCCCACAAAATCGCAGTTTTGCAGCTAAGGCAGCTCTAGTGCAGACTTGCAAGCACGTACACAGATGACACTTCCATGCAAGCACTTTCATCATGCAGGGGCGGATCAGTTCATTTTATGGGGGGGGGGGGGGGGGGGTTCCAAAAGTATATTGTGAAGATATGGGTGTGAAAGCGCGAAGCGCCGAACCGACGGCGCAAAGCGCCTAGCTTGCTAGGGGGGTCCGGGGGCATGTCCCCCCTGAACATTTTGAAAAAAGGATGCAAAATGGTGCAATCTAGTGCATTCTGAGGATGATCATTACCAGTTTCAGGCAGCAGATTTTGTCACTGATCAATACCCCAAAAATTGAAACTCAATGTAAAATAAAGAAATGCACCATACAAATATTTTTATTTTTTGGCTGGGGGGGGGGGGGGGGGGGGGGGACGGTTCCGGAAACACCAGAAACACCCCCCCCCCCCCCCCTCGTCCGCCCCTGTCATGGATAATTTGACTGATCACTCTTATGTCAATAGGGAAGAGGACATTATTTGCATTGATGTGTGACACAGAGAGAGAGAGAGAGAGAGAGAGAGAGAGAGAGAGAGAGAGAGAGAGAGAGAGAGAGAGAGAGAGAGAGAGAGAGAGAGAAAGAGAGAGAGAGAGAGAGAGAGAGAGAGAGAGAGAGAGAGAGAGAGAGAGTGTATGTGTGTCTGTGTGTGTGTGTGAGAGCTTGTCCTTGTGTTTGTGCTTGCAAGGGTCTTAGCTGTCCTTGCAAGGGTTTGTATCACTAGCAAGCGCCACACATTGTTTTCCAGTTGTTATAATTAACCTCTTCTTTTTACATTTGACTAAATGTTTTAACATAGAGGGGGGAATCGAGACGAGGGTCGTGGTGTATGTGTGTGTGTGTCTGTCTGTCTGTCTGTCTGTGTGTGTGTGTAGAGCGATTCAGACTAAACTACTGGGCCGATCTTTATGAAATTTGACATGAGAGTTCCTGGGTATGATATCCTCGGACGTTTTTTCCATTTTTTCGATATAAACCTTTGATGACGTCATATCCGGCTTTTTGTAAAAGTTGAGGCGGCACTGTCACACCCTCATTTTTCCATTTCCATTGAAATTTTGGCAAAGCAATCTTCGACGAAGGCCGGGGTTTGGTATTGCATTTCAGCTTGGTGGCTTAAAAACTAATGAGTGAGTTTGGTCATTAAAAATCGGAAACTTGTAATTAAAATTATTTTTTAATTAAACGATCCAAAAACAATTTCATCTTATTCTTCGTCATTTTCTGATTCCAAAAACATATACATATGTTATATTTGGATTAAAAACAAGCTCTGAAAATTAAAAATATAAAAATTATGATCAAAATTAAATTTCCGAAATCGTTTTAAAAACTATTTCATCTTATTCCTTGTCGGTTCCTGATTCCAAAAACATATAGATATGATATGTTTGGATTAAAAACACGCTCAGAAAGTTAAAACGAAGAGAGGTACAGTAAAGCGTGCTATGAAGCACAGCGCAATCGCTACCGCGCCAAACAGGCTCGTCACTTTCACTGCCTTTTGCACTAGCGGCGGACTACGTTCAGTTTCATTCTGTGAGTTCCACAGCTTGACTAAATGTAGTAATTTCGCCTTACGTGACTTGTTTCTTTCTTCAGCGATTCTACCAATGCAGAAGCTGATAGCTGAAACAATCCAGTACACAAGAGAGAGGAAGGCGTTCGGTCAGCCCATTCTGAACAACCAGACAGTACACTTCACTCTGGCTGAGCTTGAGACAGAAGTTGAGCTGTTGCGAGCGCTTCTCTACAGATCTGTTTGTGAGTTTAAATTGTAGTTCTAAGAACAGGGCTTCCCAAAGTGCGCATCCCGGCGTCCTATAGGCATTATAAGCCCAGATTACCTACTAGAAATTCATGGAGGGGTTCCCGGGACGCACTAAACCTATAAAGAGCGGGTCGGGGGATGCACTAAATTTTTGTTGTTGTGCGTCCCGTAGGTACTGTAGTCAACAGCTAACATTGAACCGGCACGGTTGGCCTAGTGGTAAGGCGTCCGCCCCGTGATCGGGAGGTCGTGGGTTGGAACCCCGGCCGGGTCATAAAATTGGCAATCTAGTGGCCCACCTGGCGTCTGGCATTATGGGGTTAGTGCTAGGACTGGTTGGTCCGGTGTCAGAATAATGTGACTGGGTGAGACATGAAGCCTGTGCTGCGACTTCTGTCTTGTGTGTGGCGCACGTAAAATGTCAAAGCAGCACCGCCCTGATATGGCCCTTCGTGGTCGGCTGGGTGTTAAGCAAACAAACAAACAAACAAACAAACAGCTAACATTACAAAAATAAGACCAGAAGTCAAGTTGACTTTAAAGTGCACAGACAAACAAGTAAACAAGAAGTTAGCTTGATCGAATGGGGTGGGGATGTAGCTCAGTTGGTAGCGCGCTGGATTTGTATCCGCAGTTGGCCGCTGTCAGTGTGAGTTCGTCCCCACGTTCGGCGAGAGATTTATTTCTCAGAGTCAACTTTGTGTGCAGACTCTCCTCGGTGTCCGAACACCCCCATGTGTACACGCAAGCACAAGACCAAGTGCGCACGAAAAAGATCCTGTAATCCATGTCAGAGTTCGGTGGGTTATAGAAACACGAACATACCCAGCATGCTTCCTCCGAAAACGGCGTATGGCTGCCTAAATGGCGGGGTAAAAAACGGCCATACACGTAAAACTCCACCCGTGCAAAAAACACGAGTGTACGAGGGAGTTTCAGCCCACGAACGCAGAAGAAGAAGAAGAAGATTGGCTTGATCGAATGTATCAGCTAACAAGCTAATTGTTCTTGTTACTTGTTTGTCTGTGCACTTAACTATGTATTTTTTTTGTCAATAACAAACTTTCTTGTTTTTTGATTCTGAATTTTGGAACGTTGGCAGTCTCTTTGTGTTTGGATTTGCTTTCAGTACTGTATATCCAAGGCAACGACGTGACCAAACTTGCGTCTATGTGCAAGCTAAAGGCGGGGCGACTGGCCAGAGAGTTGACCGACAAGTGTCTGCAGTTCTGGGGCGGCATGGGCTTCACCAGTCAGGTGCTGGTCAGCAGATTCTATAGGTCAGTCTGTTCAAATGTTTTGGGTAAAAGAGGTACCCTTAGGCACAAAAAAAAATTGTTGGTTTAGGGTAACCCGACCGACCCTATTTTTTCCCCCCCTGACCCTAAAACTTTTTTTTATTTCTAAAAAAACACACACACAAAAAAACCAACTTTTGGCACATTTTGCAAACCTAACCGAGACTAAGTGAAGTAACCTCCTTGAGCTCAACAACACACGTGACAGTTGACCAACAACAACAACAACAACAAAAATGCTGACCTACCAACCCTATTTTTACATTTAGTCAAGTTTTGACCAAACTACTGGACCGATCTTTATGAAATTTGACATGAGAGTTCCTGGGAATGATATCCCCGGACTTTTTTTTTCTTTTTTTCGATAAATGTCTTTGATGACGTCATATCCGTGTGAATGAATGCAAATGCGCTGGTACGCTATCACACAGAAACAAACACAACTCCAAATGTAGGTTCCCTCCACTGTATTAATCAGCTATGACAACATACACACAAATACACTCAATCATGTACATATAAAGGTTAAGTACTCAAAATCCAGTACTCACAGTTTTGGTAGGCAAAAACACTCGAGATGACAATCTCGTACACAATTGCAGTGACAAAACTCTATCCTTCACTGAGGTATAAAACTACAAAAACAGTCTGTGAACTCACAGGCACACGATATCTAGTTTACAGGTATCTACTCACGGCTCGTGTGTAGTCAACAAAAAAAACCAGTTATAGTTTCTACTACGGCAGACTTAAAACACCGTCTGTTCTGTCTACTAAGTATTCCTTATCTCTTAAGTAATTAAGATATTGTAGACATATTTTAATTCTGGTCATACGCAGAATTACACAGCTTCTATTGCTGTTCACTAGGAAATGTATTTTACTACTAATTCCTGCTACTGGTGACCTCGGTCTACTCAGTTTCTACCGTCCTGTGACCAATATGGTCCAACTCTACGGACAAAAATAACCGTGCACTAGCTTCTAGAAATCCCGTCGAATCTCAGCTATGCGAGTCTAAAGGGTTAATATTCCGGCGGCTGCTCAGATCCTTAGTACTGTCATCTGGCCGCTATTTTCCTTTAGGACCGGTTACACGACGCACTGTTAAGTGCTCTACTCGGGCTTCCTTTCTCCCGGTCGATTCCCGTGACAACCCCTCCCTGTCGCTGGACAGTGGTTAAGTGTAACGATATCTTCGTTGCGATTTACAACTTCAACTCTCTCGGCCAGTGAGTTGAATTTACAATCCGTGCGCCACACAATTTACTACGTCACTCTGTTATCTCTGGTTAGCGCTCTCAAAGCATGGAGGCTATCACTATAAACTTTGCTTGTCAATGTTATTCGTGATTTCCTTCACAATCCGGCTTTTTGTAAAAGTTGAGGCGGCACTGTCACACCCTCATTTTTCACTCAAATTGATTGAAATTTTGGCCAAGCAATCTTCGACGAAGGCCGGACTTCGGTATTGCATTTCAGCTTGGTGGCTGAAAAATTAATCAATGACTTTGGTCATTAAAAATCTGAAAATTGTAAAAAAAAATAAAAAATTATAAAACGATCCAAATTTACGTTCATCTTATTCTTGATCATTTCCTGATTCCAAAAACATATAAATATGTTATATTTGGATTAAAAACAAGCTCTGAAAATTACAAATATAAAAAGTATGATCAAAATTAAATGTTCAAAATCAATTCAAAAACACTTTCATCTTATTCCTTGTCGGTTCCTGATTCCAAAAACATATAGATATGATATGTTTGGATTAAAAACACACTCAGAAAGTTAAAACGAAGAGAGGTACAGTAAAGCCTGCTATGAAGCACAGCGCAACCGCTACCGCGCCAAACAGGCTCGTCACTTTCACTGCCTTTTGCACTAGCGGCGGACTACGTTCAGTTTCATTCTGTGAGTTCCACAGCTTGACTAAATGTAGTAATTTCGCCTTACGCGACTTGTTAATTACTTGTACTTGTGTGTGTCTGTCTATCCATCTGTCCGTCCGTTTATCCATCCAGAGACATAAGCGGGTATAGTATTAGTGAGAGTTATTCGGAACCATCCTCCTGGCACCTGAGAGAATAACAAGCATTAAAATGAGCAAGGGACTTTCATCCTCAAACTAATTATGAATTTTTTAATTTTTTTTTATTTGTATTTGTTGGCCTTTCAGCCATTGTCCTTTTAATTCCTATAATTATTGGTCTGTCTCCGATTGTATAAAATGAATTTTTTTTTTTTTTTTTTTTTGTTGCAGAGACTTCCGCCTGTTGTCAATTGGAGGTGGAGCAGATGAGGTCATGCTGTCAATCATATGCAAATACATGGATACGTTGCCCCGCCCTCCCAAGAGGCCTTGAAGCCATTAATTCCTCACAAGAAAGTAAAAGTGAAGGAGCAGAGGGAAAGGAGAATTCAAAGACTAAAACTCAGTATTTGCAATGAATTTTTTAAATTTTTTTTATTTGTATTTGTTGGCCTTTCAGCCATTGTCCTTTTAATTCCTATAATTATTGGTCTGTCTCCAATTGTATAAAATGAAATTGTATATATGTACATTGTAACTGCACAGAAGTATTGATAAATTGTATCCCTGTGGTTAAAATGGGCGGTTCTCTGGTGAGGTTATGTCCCTTCTTTCTTTCAGCTGGTAACTGGCGCCACCTCGCGTCAAGATCACAGGAGTTGTCTCGCGTTATCACCCCAGAAGCACTCATTGTGTGCATTTCATCCAGGCCAGGACAATACATATGAATGAATGAAAAACCGGCACGGTTGGCCTAGTGGTAAGACGTCCGCCCTGTGATCGGGAGGTCGTGGGTTCGAACCCCGGCCGGGTCATACCTAAGACTTTAAAATTGGCAATCTAGTGGCTGCTCCGCCTGGCGTCTGGCATTATGGGGTTAGTGCTAGGACTGGTTGGTCCGGTGTCAGAATAATGTGACTGGGTGAGACATGAATGAAGCCTGTACTGCGACTTCTGTCTTGTGTGTGGCGCACGTTATATGTCAAAGCAGCACCGCCCTGATATGGCCCTTTGTGGTCGGCTGGGCGTTAAGCAAACAAACAAATGAATGAAAGTAAACTAAAACATTCATATTCTTATGCGCTTGTCAAGACATGAATTTTAATGCCACACAAGCCATCACCATGGTTTCCTTTATACAACGAGCATTATAAACAGAGTTTTGTGTTGTGAACTAATATTGATAAGAAATAGTCTGTTTTGACAATTCTATTTCCTGGTGTCTTTTGCTCAAGTTTAAAACATGTGATTTGAAAGAACATATCAGTAGCAACTGTTTTATTTATGAATTTTATTGCAGTAATTTCAGAAACCAACTTTTTCTATTCATTTATCACTTAAAAATTAAGATTCAGTGTAAAACATGTTGATAAATGATTATGGATAAATTGGTTATGAATTTTTTTTTACACAAATTTATGATAAGTGGTTAAAGTTAATTAATATCATATCACTGTTCACTGATTGCACCTGTAGTGTGTTTTTGGAATTATGATAATCCAATCAATGTTGTAACAAGACAATGGAAAATAAAGTGTGCAGGGATTTCATGTACTATATTAACAGCTATTGTGTTTTCAGCGTAGCAATAGTATTTAGACGAGACAAGTATAATGCCGACGAGTCGAAGACGAGTCGCATTATACTTGTTCGAGTCTAAATATCGGACCCTATTGCTACGATGAAAACACAATAGCGTTTATATAGCTATTCTGACATTAAATTCTGTGTTAAAATCATGTTTTTGTCAGCAACAAGTACCGGTCCAGAAAGGTCCATGTCGTTGATTGCAGACGACGGTTCCCTTTCCGCATGAAGCCACGGAAATAACCGAACATTGAAAAACCCACGGACATGTATTACGGAGAAAACTCGAGATAACCGGATGTTTAGCATACATCAATATGCTAGGAATCATATGACGTCATGACATATCATGCTTGCCTACGTAGATTGTATGTTCGAAAGTCTGACTTCTGTTGGGAATTCACGTGGTGAAGACTGCGGTAAATCTGTAGATGATAAGAGAACAAGGATTGTCTCAGAAGAAACGACTAAATGTTTCAGACCGGTAACTTCATTTCAACATTGCACTATACAATGGACGTTCTCTGTGACAGGAGAGTTTGCTGATTTAATCACATATTCTTACTCCAATTCTTATGAATGCATTGACTTTAGTCCCACATGCTAGATGTCGAAAAACCTCTCAAATTACCTGCCCTTAGTAGGGTGGTAACCAAGCTAAAAGCGACGCCATAGCCGTTGCTATGGCCTGACCTTGCTCGGTTACCCATAACACCCTGCGCACCACGTGAGCGCCAGCATCCGTAATAATCATTCTCGACTTTCGACAACACACGGTGGACGTGTCCGAATTTCGCTCTCACTTTTGGCCTTCACATGCCTGCTCGTCCTTGAGGCTAGCCGGTTCTTGGGGGTCTACCTGTCCGTCTACCTTTTGGTGAGATCTTTCCTGTGTATGTTTGGTATAAATGTTGATAGCTTTGTGTTGAACACGCACGCAGAAGTTTTTGTTCTGGGTGACTGTTTTTCGCCGGTCTTAAAATGGCCGACAACAAAGCTAAACTTGGCGCGAGACTGGAAGGTGACAAGGCTCTTAGCCTGGTTTAGAAAACTATACCTAAGAGTAGCCTAAGAACTTTGATTTGCCTATTATGCGGGTCGTAGATCCGTCAAACAGCACTTCTTTTTATGTTCCTATCCCTCCGAGGGTGGGTTCAGTTCTTTCACAGCTCGCTTCCCCTGTTGGGGTTAATCAGCCTTTAGGCTCCTTATAGACTTTTTGTTGGATCGTCGTCGGTGCGACTGATGGGGGGGGGGGGGGGTGGCCGTGTGGCTATTCTTTCCCCTTTCTCTGAGTAAGAGGAATCAGTCAATGTCCTCCTTTTGGGGGGACTTAACGATGTTTTGGTCTGTATTTTCAGCTGTTTCAGGCGCGATCGGCGGTTCCCGCCCTCCCGTTCGTCAGCTTCGCACTGTGGTCAAGTGCAAATGGCCTGTTCGGTTCAGCCCGTTTTTTGCCTCTGGTGGCTCTGGGCTGTTCTCGAGCACCCCTTCCTTTCGGAGGGGGGGCCTGCTCCCTGCCTGCGTTTAATCACTCTGATTACCGCCGGTACTTCACAGTGTGTTACGCAGCCCCCCGCCAATGGGGGGGGATAGGGGGGGGCGCTCCTGCGTCGCACCGTCGCCTGGTGCAAACGGCCAGTTCGGTTCAGTCCTTTCTGCCACTGGTAGACTGGGTTGTTCGCGAGCACTCTCTCCTTTAGGAGAGGGGGCCAGCTCCCCGCCTGCTTTGGCCGCTCGGCTTGCTTTATAACAGCACTGCTGGGTCGGTCATGCAGCCCCCTTACCGTGAGGAAGGGGGAGTGGGGGGGCACGGTAAGTCACGGCCAGGGCTTGTCCCACTCTGCCCTTTGCGGGCAGGGGGCCGTGTTAGCTTCCCACCCTTTCCCGCCCCCCGGGCGCGTTCGGGTGGCGGCTTTCCAGGCGACGTTACATACCCCTTCTCTGCTCCATTTGGGGCAGGGTGGGGGGGGGGGGGGGGGGGGGGTATCAGTGGCTCACTCTTTCCCGCCCACCGGGCAGGATCGGGTGGGGGCTGGAGTAGCGTTCCACCCTTTCCCTCCCTCTGGGTTGGACGGGGTGGGCGCTGTTGGACTGTCTTCACAGTCTGTACCTCTATTGTCCTGGCCCGACAATCGTTCGCCTCCCCTATCGGGGTGGGCGGGCGGTGGGCTATAGGACTACAGCAGGTGGACGGAGGGGGGTCGGCCGTTGCTCGGTTCGTCTCTCTCCGTCGCTCTTACTGCTGTGACGAGCCACCCCCCTCCCCATCTGGGGCATGGAGTGGCTCAGGCCTTTCTACACAGCGGGGGTGCTATGTACGGCTTTCCGGGCTACGTTACATACTCCTTCTCTGCTCCTTTTGGGACAGGTGGCTGTGTTAGCTGCCCGCGTTTGTCGCGGGTCCACCCTTTCCCTCCCTCTGGGTTGGACGGGGTGGGCGCTGTTAGACTGTCTTCACAGTCTGTGCCTCTATGGCCTGGCCTGACAATCGGTCTCCTCATCTATCGAGGCCTTTCTACACAGCGGGGGTGCTATGTACGGCTTTCCAGGCTACGTTACATACTCCTTCTCTGCTCCATTTGGGACAGGTGGCTGTGTTAGCTGCCCGCGCTCGTCGCGGGTAGCGGTCGCGGAACAATGAGCTTGACTCTCTTTTGTTCTCGGCAGGGGGTCTCGCACAGTGGTCAGGGAACAATGAGCTTTGCTCCGTTTTGTTCTCTGCACGGGCGGTGCCGGCTGTCTACCTGGGACAGGCGGAGACAGAATATACTCTTTCTCTCCAGTCTCCCATTCTTTGTATTCACAATGGTCTGCGGGGACTCGGCTATAGTATCACCTGGCCAGTGGTCATTGTCCTTAGCCAGCATAGGTCACCCCCCCCCCCCTCCTAGGGGTGGGTGAGTGATAGGGCTGCTTGACTTTGGCAGGTGGTCGAGCGAGGATCGGCCGTTTACGGCCGTTTCTCTGTTTCAGTCCTTACCCCCTCTAGGGGTTGCGGCTGTGCTGGACCACCCCCCTCCCCACTTGGGGTGAGTTGTGGTTCAAACCAGGTAGTCTGGTTCTTAGCACTGGGTTGCTTCTCTCGCACAGCGGGTGGGGTAAGATGCGCCGGGCCCGGCTTTGTCTTGTTTCTCCACTCTATCTCCTTCTCGGCAGAGATCTGTGCCAGTTACCAACCCCTCTTCCCCCCACCTCTTGTTCAGGTGGGCGGTGTTGGGTTGGCAGTCAGAGGCGGATCACGCTTTTCATCCACACTCTTGGCGGTGTTATCGGCAGGAGTATTTAGTGCGCGACCTCCCCGGTCTCCCCTCCTTTTGTGTTTTACACAACTGGTGGTTAGGTTCGGACTCCTTGTTGGAGGAGGGGGAGTGTATAGGGTTGCCTACTGGTTGTAGGCTTCCCATACATAGAGCGGCTGCCGTTGCAGTTTACTTTGTCCCGGATAGGTTGGGGGTGTCTCTCTTCCTTCCTCTTCCGGGATGGCTTTGGGTTTTCACAGGCTTTCTCGCAATTTGTTTCATTTGCTGAGTCTCCGGTGATTGCCTACCTCATGCCACACTTTTGGCTTGTTCCGCACCTTAGGATAGTGGTCTTCAGCCTACACCTTTCCCGCTGCTTTATACGCAGGGGACTGCTGGCTTCGGGGTTTCAGGCTGCTTCGTCCTCACTTTTAGTGCGGAAGAAGATAGCAGGGAATTTTCAGGCTCAGGGTCTGATCTGCACTTTTTATTGCCAGGGGCTAGTTTCTGGCTTCGTTTACAGACCACAGGGAACATGGAGTTTTCATGATGTTACTCCTCCCTCTCCTCTCTGGAGGAGCTAGGATGGCATGGTTTGGAGTTTTCTGCTTTGGCTGAGACTCTCTTCTGTGCTTTCTTATAGGCAATCTTTTCCTCCCTGAACGCTCTTTTGGGTTAGGGAGGATGCCTTGGTTAAGGCTTTAGCCAGGCTGCTGGCAGCTTGGGCTAGGGTAGTCACTGAGCGGAGAAGTTTCTCGGTGACGTTTTAGGCCCACACTGTTTTTGCTTGGTGTGATCTCCTTCCTCTACAAGGGGTTTGATTTCATGCTGGTTGGAGGAAGCAAGGGTCAGGCTTTTTCGGGGGTTGTTAAGACCTACTCAATAGCTGGAATCTTTCCCTTCCTTCGTGGACCTCTGGCAGCGCATTTATGCGCTCCCGGTTACAAAGGGGTGTTTTGGTTCAGTGTCGCCTCCCTCTCTGCGGGAGGTGGGTCGGCATGGGCTAGAGCTTTCAGCTTTGGCTGAGATTTTCCTCGGTGCTCTCACATGAGCTTTCCTTCTGCGTTTCTGCACACAGGAAAGGGCTCGGTTTCTGGGGGTGTTGGTCTCTGGACTATCTCGGGGGCTGGTTGAGCTTTTTCAAGGTCAATCAGCTTGTCAGCTGCACTTCCTTTTGGTGTTGAACCAGGCTTTTTGCCTGGTGCTCTCAGTAACCAGGCAAAATTCCGAGCTGTCCTTATCCCAGGTTTTTTACCTGGGCATGCTGTTCGACTTTGTCTCTTGGAAGGTTTATTCTTCACACAAGAGAGAATAGGGAGGCTTTTAGCGCTTTTCACTGCCAGACTGGCACGAGAGCAGGCCTCTGCGGGGTCTTTAGACCCGATCTTCGGTCGGACGGTATCGATAGCTATGCTGGCCCTCTAGTCTTTCCTCAAGTTTTTTGGGGGGTTCGGCCTCACAGGTCTGGGACATGAGGGTCCGCCTCCAGAGTGGGTTCCTCCACGCGGGAAGGTGGCTGGAATCCTTTTGGATCGCTCAGGGGACTTTTTTCCCTAGCTTTGTTTCCCCCTGGACTTAGACCGCTTTTTTGGATGCGTTTTCGTCTAGATGGGGCCTGCAATGGTGATTGCAGTCTTGAGGCTGTGATGTAGACGTGAATCCTTGGGCTTCTCTTTTGCCTGAGGTTAGGAGCAGTAGCTCTTAGTCTACTAGCCTTTCCTTTTTGGCTATTTACAGGCAGGTCCTGTTGCATTCGGGCAATTCGTCTGTTGCTTCTTATGTGAACTAGCTGGGGTGAGCAAGTTCTCACTCCCTGTCAGACAGAGTATAAGGGATTCTGATTGGGTTTTCACACTAAATCATTTTCTCAGGGGAATTTCTCCCCGGCCAGCTCTGCGATCGGGCCGACTCGCTCAGCAGGTCCTCTCAGGGCTTGCTCAGGGGTTGGCCCATCTGATTACGGGTCTGGAGGCGTGCTGTTTGTGTTTTAGATCATGGGTTCTTACTCTGTTCTTTGGGCACGAAGCATATATTTCCTCCACTTTATCTGTGTATGCTCCTTGTTTGGCCTCTTTGGCCAATTGGGGATTTAGAGCGGGGGTGCAACTCCTTAGCGCCCCTCTCTCAAGCCAGGTGGTTTTTCACCTCTGCTTCAGTTTTGGCTTTGGGCAGCTGGGCCTGTTCTTTGAGGTTCCGGCGTCTCGGCTATCTAAGCTGTTTTGAAGCAAATAGGCCTCTCTTCTGTGGCTCATGGCCCTCTTGTGGGCATGATCAAGGACCTTGTTTTATGAGGTTTAGAGGCTCCCCCTTGGTTAGCGCGTGGGACTTTGTTCTACTTACTCTGGGCCTCAGCCCTATAGGGCAGCGAGGCGCATGCGTTTTTGGGGTTTGCCAGAGGATGTAGCCTTAGGGCTTTTGGTGCCGTTTGTTCACGGTTTTTGGCCAGGTTTTGGGGTTTCAGAAACCTGGTCAATATCCTCGGGTGTTTGATTCCCTCCTCTTGGGAGGATTTTCGCTCCGGGAGATTCGGATTTTCTAACTGTCTGGTTAGACTTTTTTAATCCCTTTTTTGACGTTACTGTCTTTTGGAACCACGAGCTTTAGCTCAGGTTCTTATGTCTTTACAATGGAGCGAAAGAGACATCTTTTATTTGTCTCTCTCTAGGGGCTCTGCTACATTTATTGCCGTGTTGCGTTCTGGTCGCCTAGGCGAAGCTTTGCAAACGGCTTACTGGAGGTCAGATGATGTGTTCATCGGTTTCTATCCTTGGGATTTCTCCTGCACGCGGCTAGACGGCTCCAGTTCATTGCTGGTTTTAGTGGCTGCAGGGCAGGTTCTTACAAGGACATAAGTAGGTTCCCTCCACCTTTAGGAGGAATCTGCATTCATAAGAATTGGAGTAAGAATATGTGATTAAATCGAAAATTTTTAATTAAATTTTGATTTAATATAATATACTTACCCAATTCTTATAGTTAATACCCTCCCATCCGTCCCCGCTGGATTATGTCCTTGGGGGTTTGTTTGACTAATAGTCTCGAATGATTATTACGGATGCTGGCGCTCACGTGGTGCGCAGGGTGTTATGGGTAACCGAGCAAGGTCAGGCCATAGCAACGGCTATGGCGTCGCTTTTAGCTTGGTTACCACCCTACTAAGGGCAGGTAATTTGAGAGGTTTTTCGACATCTAGCATGTGGGACTAAAGTCAATGCATTCATAAGAATTGGGTAAGTATATTATATTAAATCAAAATTTAATTAAAAATTTTCGATTTTGTGACATTGGAGAGATCGTCTGCTGGAATCAGAGATAAGGTCGCTTCAGATTGCAGCTTCTGGAAATGTGCAAGGTTTGTTGCCTGTTAAAGAACTGGATTTTACACGTAATGTATGTCATGCACATTAAGCAACAACAAAAACACACACAAAGCAAATGGCATCGTCTGTCGACTAGTCACATAAACAAACCTGGCGAGGGGTGCGTGTACTTTATACACGTGGAAGAAACCGGAACCATGCGTCATTGTTATTGCCAATATGCTTTTGGATATTGGCAAAAATGGCTGACTTCCGTAGCATTATATGCTTTGACTAGAATGAATACCTGCTTCGCCGGGTACTCGGCTTCGCCGGAAAGAAGTAGAACCGAATGATACCCGGCTTCTCCAGGAAGAAGTAGAGCCGAATACCGGGAAGAAGTAGAGGAATACCCGGCTTCGCCGGGATGAAAGCGTTGTGGACAGTGACCTTCTAAAAATAGTAACGGGAATATCCGGCTTCGCCGGGATGAAAGCGTTGTGGACAGTGACCTTCTAAAAATAGTAACGGGAATATGGATTGACGCCACACGAAGGAAGGGAGATAAACGCAAAACACTGGAGAAGATAAGGAAGAGTTACTGGGAATGGATCTGGGAAGATGAACAGAAAAACCAAAATCGGTTCAGCGCTGCGCGCTGAGAGCACGTGTTGAAAATTCTCATCGACCAGGTTGTGTCCGGGGTCTACCTGAATATGCCCACCAAATTTGAAGCAGATCCATCAAGAACTTTGGCCGTGCATCGCGAACACACACACACACACACACACACACACACACACACACACACAGACAGACAGCCACAAGTCGTATATATAAGAAGCCCATGCACATTTTCTCCATTAAGAAGATTATGACTTATTTGAGTTTTGATATTTTTTAAAGTCTAGCTTTGTCGTGTTCATGGTTAACATAGTTTTACCCTTTATTTAACAGTGACTGCATAATTATTCGGATGATGCACTGTTCTAGTAATTATTGATTCTGTGATAATGTGTGTGTGTGTATATGAGTGTATGTGTGTGTGTTATCTTATAATGTTTGTGTGTGTGTGTGTGTGTGTGTGTGTGTGTGTGTTATCTATGTTTGTCTGTGTGTGTTTGTGCATGTGTGTGTATATATGCTCTTTGTATGAGCGCGAGCGTGAATGCAGGTGTGCAAGCAGTGATTCACACAAGTGTTTGTTTATCGCTTGAAGACGACTTTTCCCTTCTCTTTGTTTGTTACTTTGTGTTGCAACCATCATGTGCATTGTGTTCAAGAGACAGTTCTGGTAACTGTGTTTCGTTTTAGCTATCTGAAGAGGTTTTTTTTTAAGAACACAAAATAGTAGCAGTATAGTTGTTGCAGTCTAGCATTGGTTTGTGATGATTACTAATTTCCTTTGCTTTTGTTTGATTGCATGTTTTGATGTTTTTAGCTGTACATCCTGTTGTTATTATGTGGGCATTAGCTTTTATGTGGGTGGCTTTGATGTGAACTGTGTATATATATATTACCATCGCCACCTTTTTGAAATAAAAACAAATTTCAATAACAAATTGCACTTTTTGTATCATACTTTATACGGCACAGATTATGCATTTGTACTGAAGAGCCACGAGAGGTATGATTACAATCATGTGTTGTACCTATCTGCTTCCAAACTGAAATGATAGATGATATCGAAGATAGCTCAGTTGACCAAAATTCCACCATTTTGATTTTAAACAAGAAGGGCGTGACAGTGCCGCCTCAACTTTAACTAAAAGCCAGATATCACGTCATCAAAGACATTAATGCATATAAACAAAAGAAAAAAATAGTATGGTGATATTATCCGGAAAATGTGGGGAGCTTTTTGTGATAGGGTCTGGCTGCTGTTGATGTCTTCTTGTCGATCACACATTGATCTTTCTTCTCAGCCCACACAGCGAGGCAAACGATATTGTCAAGCTTTTCACGAATTTTCATTCATTACTTTAAGACAGGGCTAACACCTTACTGGTTCTCGCCGGAAATCCGGTTTTTGAAAACTTTTAAAACAGGAAAATCTGGTTTTTTTAATTTAGGTAAAACTTTTTAATTTTTTTTATTTGTTAGTTTGGATGGGTGATGGAGGCAAAATGTGTATTATTTTATCATGTATAAACATACATTATGGTACTACAAGATGCTGTTCTTTGTCCCTACAAGATAATCAAAGAAAAAGCCTCATTTTCTGGGGGGACCCTGGCCTTTCAGGTCTTTCCCTTTTTTTGTTGGTGTTAGCCCTAGTTGGGTAACAAATAACACAATTAAAACTGTTAATATGTGAACAATCTAATTAGTGAATGGTTTTGAGCATCAGGTGAAATGTGGATTGTCAAAGTAAAGGTCAATCAGGATGTTTGTTTGAAATGGGGAACCATCCGGACTTTGGATTCGTGTTTTCGAGGACAACGATTGTAAACATTCACTCGCAAAGACCCAATCGATGTTGATAATTACCGCGACGGTTTAAGGTCAATTAGAAACTAAGCTGTGCAATCGAAAAGTGTAAAACACTTGAAAGAAAAGGCACATGCTAAACATTTACTGAACTCGCAAATATGATGGCAGCTCTGTACATTGTTAGACTCAAGGCAAGATTGTCAGCGCAATCGGTTGACTGAATGGTTTATCACGCCTCAGCGTTCTTGTTTTTATTTTGTATTTGTTTGTTTTATTTTTGTGGCTTCGATGTTTGTTAGCTTGATTGCTTGTTTCCTTCTTTCTTTGTCTCTCTGGGTTTTTTTTCTTTCTCGTCTTCTTTCTTTCTTTTCTTTCTTTCTTTCAGGTTTCTTTCTGTGTGTGTCTCTCTCTCTCTCTCTCTCTCTCTCTCTCTCTCTCTCTCTCTCTCTCTCTCTCTCTCTCTCTCTCTCCACCAATATTGATAGGTCTCTGCTACAGGAATCCAGCTGAACTCCCGCAGTGGGGCACTGCGGTTATGAAATTAAAGGCCCCTCCTGTTTTTGGAACCGCAGGAGCTTTCTAGTTTGCTGTTAGGTAGATTTTTGGTTCCTCTTTCCTGTCATGCTCTCTTTTTCTTCATGAATTCTTTTCTTTTTTTCTGCCTTCTTGCTCTCCCGCAGTGGGGCACTGCGGTTATGAAATTAAAGGCCCCTCCTGTTTTTGGAACCGCAGGAGCTTTCTAGTTTGCTGTTAGGTAGATTTTTGGTTCCTCTTTCCTGTCATGCTCTCTTTTTCTTCATGAATTCTTTTCTTTTTTCTGCCTTCTTGCTCATTCACCTGTATTTTTTCCAAAAAATCTCTTCTCTTGCCGCTTGTCTCGCGATTCATGTATAGTTTAATCTGTTAGTGTTCTGATGTAAGCCCAGCAGTAGATAGGTTAAGCCTATTTTAACATACTGGAAACTGGTAATCTTCCAGTAGGTATTAATTTAGTTTTACTAAAGCCTGCTGGGACACAAGTAATGGGTTAGTGCATTTGTAAACAGGAATCGCTTGACAAGTGGCCCCCTTCATCCCCCCCCTTCCTCGTCCTGATATGGCTCTATGTAGTCGGCTGGACGTTAAGCAACAAATAAACAAACAAAAAAATCCAGCTGAACATAATATTAACTGGTTCGATAGTTTTGATGATATGATGGACGCTGTCAGTCTTGAATCCAGAGAAATTATACTTTTGGGGGATTTTAATCTTGATTTAGTGAAACCCAACAAGTGCTGGATATCCCTGCATAATTTCTACAACAGTTAGTAACGATTCCAACAAGAGTTACAGCTACCTCATCTACGCTTATAGACCATATCTATGTGTCAACTCGAGCTAACATTATTGAAACCTCAGTTCCAAGTTTTAGCTGTAGTGATCATTTTCCACTGTGCCTCACGTGGTCCAAAAAAGGGGTTAGAATCCCAAAACGAAAACATAAATTTATAACATATAGGTTATTTTCAAAACTTGATCAAGATTCATACCTTTCGGAACTCAGTTGTACACATTTTTCAATGATTTATAATTATACTGACCCCGACGAAGCATTTGATTTATGGTACAACTTGTTTATAAAAGTATATGATAAACATGCACCATTTCGAACCTCTCGTGTGCAGCAACATCCCAAACCTAAGTGGCTTACAGACGACATTCAACATGCGATTGATTAATATTACTGCGATTTTCTTAAACGGAAGGGAAAAGAAGAAGAATACAAAAAACAGAGAAACAAAGTAACGTCCATGAAACGTCCTGCAGCTCGTAGAAATTATTACCGTGAGCTCGCTGAATCCAGTTCAAAACAGACAAAACAAAACTCAAAAGCCATCTGGAAGGTGATCAACCAATTATCTCGTAAAGATACAGTAAAATCTTCCGTTATTGATTATATACCTGCTGATGATCTAAACATTCATTTTACTTCTATTGTTGACAAAATAATTACAACTGATAGATTGAAACAGAATAATCTGGACAAGTTGAAACAGTTTTGTGATTCAAAAAATATTACCCATAATTTAGACATTCCTCTGCTATCTGTTAGCGAAGTCTTCCATTATCTGTTGTGCTTAAAGGCACAGTAAGCCTCCCGTAAACCATCACAGATACGGTCAGGCTTTTACACACAGTACAAACACCCTTTCATTTAAAGACTCACCGATTGAGAACATCCTAGGTGCCCTCCGTAAAGAGCGAACAATTTTCAAAGAATTTATTTTTGCGTGGTTTATCTTACCCCTGAGCCATCGTGAACCCGTGTGATCCAGTTTCCCTTTTTCACAATGTAGTCGTCAGTTAGTCATTTGAATGCGACTCGATGTGAGCTTATCTACAATAGCACGTTTTTATGCACGAAACAAACGGCTGTGGTTCACAAGAACTCTAGCGATGGCTTTTGACTGTTGAGAGGAACGGCGATATGCATAAACCGTCGTCTGCTACGACCCTTGCGTGACCCTGCTTCCGGGCTTTTCTTTTTTCAAACTTTCACAAGTTCGAATTGTCCTGATCTTGTCTTGATGAAAAAAGAATTCTTTTATGATTAAAGAATGTTTGTGTAACAAGCTGTCAATTCATTATTTTGATTTTAAAAGTTAGGTCTAGCGCAAAAACGCACCACGGTCCAAAAACATTCTGATAATCATAGATCCACGGCTATGGCCAGTTTACATCGATAGAATGAGACCCGAAGGGAAGTAACTCATTTTTGACCTGAGTTCAGGATGGGTAAAAAAAGTGTTCGAGACAATCTGCAAAATTAATTCTTTAAACATTGCTCGCTCTTTACGTAGGGCACCTAGTATGTTCCCGTTTGGTGAGCGTTCAAATGGAAGGGTGTTTGTACTGTGTGTAAAAGCCTGACAGTATCTGTGATGGTTTACGGGAGGCTTACTGTCCGGGCGTGATTTCCGGTATTGAATATTCATAACAGCCGTCCAGCACCAAAACGAGGCGCCATTGTTGTAGAGGACCAAGTCCACAAAAATAAATTCTTTGAAAATGTCTCACGCTCGACAGAAAGCAGCCAGGATGTTCCCGTTCGGTGAGCGTTCAAATGGAAGTATGCTTGTACTGTATGTAGACGCTCGGGAGCTCTGTGATGGTTTACGGGAGGCTTACTGTGCCTTTAAAACAAACAGGTACTCGTGGTTTGGATAATCTTGATGGGAAAATTCTGAAGTTGTCTGCCCCTTTTATTGCAGAATCCCTTACATATGTTTATAATTTGTGCCTTGACAAATCCTACTTTCCCACCAAATTAAAGGAGGCGAGCAGGTAGTTCTTCTGACCCCGCCAATTACAGACCAATCTCAATTCTTCCTGTTTTATCAAAACCACTTGAAAAACACATATTTACACACTTGACCACTCATTTGAAGAAATACGATCTTATCCATTCCAACCAGTCAGGTTTTAGAGAAAATCATTCGTGCCACACAGCATTAACAAACCTTCTTGAAAGTTGGCTTTGTAGCATTAATAATAATCAACTCTGTGGTGTCCTATTCGTCGATTTTGCTAAAGCTTTCGACGTTATATAATCATGAATTACTATTAAGAAAATTAGTTGACCATAGAATGTCACCCCAAACCTTATGCCTGCTCTCCTCTTACTTAGCTGGGCGAGAGCAGTCTGTCTGCGTTAATTCAACCGTATCCAGCAAAAGACCTGTGTTATACGGGGTTCCCCAGGGTTCTGTCCTTGGACCACTACTCTTTTCCCTGTATATTAATGATCTTCCTCTTAGTATTAATGATGACTGCGAACTCTTTGCTGACGATACGACCCTACACACTACTGATAAAAAATTAGACAAAGTTTATTCATCGTTGCAGAACAGTGTAGATGATCTCATTCATTGGACGGAGTATAACCACATGAGTCTTCACCCTAAAAAGACCAAATACATGTTAAGGCCTAAAAAAAAAATAGGTGTGGTTACGGTAACCCGACCTACCCTATTTTTAGGGGCCGATCCTATAACTTTTTATTACATTTGTCAAAAAAAAAAAAAAAAAAAAAAAAAAAACGAGTGCAAAAAACGCAATGAAAGCGAAAGCGCCCGTGTCGCACGCCTGCCTCTTGTATAACGAAGCGCCTATACGAAAAAAATCAAAGAGACCGCTTGAGTACCAGTCAAACAACTTGTGATAATAAATGTTTCAGCTACTAGGTACTGCCCTGCCTTTGATCTGGCCGCACCCACAGATTTCCACTCTGTTAAACTCGGTCACTGACCCCGATGCAGGAAGTATTTCCTCTCTCAGATATGACAGGGGAACCACCTCTCATGGCAAAAACTGGGTCATTGACCCCTGGGAAGAAGGTCGTGTCTTTTAACAAGGCCACGGTAGGTGTAATTTGTACACAGAAAAAAAAGTAAAAAAAAAAAAAAAAGTGATTGCCTACCTACCTACCCTATTTTTTTTGGCTATGTTACCGTAACCACACCTATTTTTTTTTTTTGCCTAATAACAACAAGACAAAAGAGACAAAACATACGAAACAATCCTCATTCCATATTTATTGGTAACGACGCAATAGAGGAGGTAGGAGATCATAAAGTTTTGGGAGTAAATATCGATAATAATTTGTCTTGGGCCCATCATGTTCGGTCGGTATGTAAAACAATGTCCAGAAAAATATATCAGTTAAATAGAATTAAACATTTTCTAGATCAGCACTCAAGGTTATTATACTTTAACGCATATATACAAACCATCACAGATTATTGTTCAACCATCTGGGACTCTGCCAGTGCTAATATTTTAAAACCATTGTATAGTTTACATAGGCGAGCGCTGAAACTAATTTTACTGAAACAATCCAGTCTTGTATTTGATGATTATAAGAAACTTAAGATTCTCCCACTAAAAGAAAGATTTAAATTAAATGAAGGCGTGCTCCTTCCCAAAATACTTTCCGGCCTTGCACCACGAACTTTCGTTGCAAACTTTAAAGTCAAACCAAACCGAAAGTTTAACGTCCCAATTCCAAGGATAGATCTCTTCAAATCAAGCTTAGCCTATTCTGGTAGCGTCCTGTGGAATTCTCTCCCGGAATTTGTGAGAGTCCCAATGAGTCTCAATACTTTAAAAAAAACACCTTTCACTGTATTTAATGTTAAATTACGAAAAATCACAGTGATGGAAGACTTCGTTTGGTTATATTTTCATTTGTCCAAAGCATCAGTGTTCATTATATCCACACAAAAACACTCAAAGCTTTAATAACACATTTACTCAGGCATGTGTATTCAGCATTGTTTTCACTACGTTACATATATACGACGCTTTATATTTGTGTATAATATTTTATGTGTAAATATTCATATGTTGTTGTTTTTCTCTACCTTTTTTTCTACGTTAAATATCCGTGTAAATATGTGATTAGATTAGTCCCCTCTCTGGGCGAGGGCTGGTTGAAAAAAAGCTCGTTGTATTGCTTATGCCACAACCCTCGAAAAATAAAATTTGATTTGATTTGATTTGATTTGATCTCTCTCTCTCTCTCTCTCTCTCTCTCTCTCTCTCTCTCTCTCTCTCTCTCTCTCTGATTCTCTGGAAAATGCTCAGTTGCAAGATGCAGGTCCATAATGTTGTTTTTTCTGCTTATTTTAAACATATGTAAATCGCCGTGAGCTCTTGTGAGAAACGGCGATTAATAAACGTCCATTATTATTATTATTATTATTATTATTGTTCGCTTGTATAATGTGTCACCAGTCTTGTTATGGGCCGGAGGCCTAACAAATAAAATTTCCGACTCCGACTCCGACTCTCTCTCTCTCTCTCTCTCTCTCTCTCTCTCTCTCTCTCTCTCTCTCTCTCTCTCTCTCTCTCTCTCTTTTGTATAAGGGACAGGTTGTAAGATTAGGCTTTGCCTAAAACCTCTATCCTTTGGTAATAAAGTTCAGTTTCAGTTTCAGTTTCTCTCTCTCTGTAAACGATTGCTAAATCGCTTTTAACAAAAACAGTATTTATGATTGAATTAACACATAAACAAATGGAGAATGTGGGGGGGGGGATGCTTGTTCAGGGGAAGGGTGTGTTTGTGACGTTGGGGGGGAGGGGGGCATGTGTGTGTGTGTTTGCGCGCGCGTACTTGCGAGCATGCTTGCGTGCGTCTTGTGTGTGCGTGCTCGTGTGCGTGTTAGTATGTGCGTGTGTGCGGCATGCATGCGTGGGTGCATGCTGTACGTTTGTGTGTACTATCAGTGTGTGTAACGGGCAGCGGGCAGGTGGGAGGATCGCTGAAGGGAGAATCGAGTCAAACAAGTAAATCAGAAGATAAAAAATCACTAGCAACAGACACATTTATACACCCCACGTTACAAAACCTACTTATACTTCACTCATTAATCAGTCTACGCATCAGGTCGACAGACACCGAGAACAATAGACTCAGACGAGGCCCAAGACCAAGAGAGAAAAAAAAGAAGAGGAGATACAAATGAAGGATGTGAAAGAAAAAGAAAGGCAGAAGAAGAGAGAAACAATAGCAAGGGAAATGTAACGCCCACCGGAGGACAACGTATCTCGTGAAGGACAGATGGGAATGATGTAAAGTCTCCCAGGCTGAAGGAGCGGAATGAGAGAGGCGCATCGTGCGATCCTTGTCTTGATCCCCTCTCAGCGGGCCTCACGTGCTTAGCCTTGTTAACACTGTCACACAGGAGAGCAATCCGTTAACAACGACAGACCACGCTTGTACCCACTTTTTTCTTACACAGCTATAGCCACAGAGAGACGTTTAGGTAGTTTGTACTAGACGTGTTAGTACTTGCGTGCATGCTTGCTATAGATATGTACGTCTCGCTGTAGCTATAGCTTTGTGCGCACATAGCTATAGCTACAGCGAGACGTTTAGGTAGCTCACGTACATCACGTACATATCGATAGCCACAGAGAGCAATCCGTTAACAACGACAGACCACGCTTGTACTCACTTTTTTCTTACACAGCTACAGCCACAGAGAGACGTTTAAGTAGCTTGTGTTAGACGTTTTAGTAGCTTGTACGCACATAAGCTATAGCTACAGCAAGACGTACACAGCAATAGCCACAGAGAGACGTTTTGGTAGCTTGTGCTAGACGTTTTAGTAGCTTGTACGCACGTAGGGGAAGGGCCCCTAATATGGACCACTTTTTGTTTATTGCTGATAACTAGCTTGTTTTCGTGCAAAGAAGTTTCATTTTGTGCTTGGTAGTCCTTCTTTCTTAGGTTAACCGTTAGGCCTAATTAGAGTAAAATAGCTTTGATACACATTCAGCAAAAATTGAATACAGAAAAAATCACAAAGGGTCCATATTAGGAGCCTGGGCGCCTAATATGGACAATTGAAGCGGCCTTCACGAATCACTGTAAAAAGCCCCCTATATTTCAAAATAACATGATACAACTTAGTGTACAAGTCAGCCTAATTAAAATATGCTCTAGATTTATCTGTTTCGGGTTGATGAGAGCATTATTTGAAGCACACCAGGAAACTAAAGAAGCTTATCAAAAACAGAGTGAAAATAAGTGAAATTATCAACTTCCACGAAAAGAAGACTATTTGTTATATTTTTTTGAAATCTCGAGGGCTAGTTATAGGTTATATTCAGCAAGCTTCGTAATAAATTAATGAAAATAGCCTTTAGCTTTTATTTTCTTCGATTTGTTGAAGGTGGTCCATATTAGGGGACTCACACATAGGCCTACTTTGAGATTTTGCTGTGTTATTTTTCGTTTGCATTAGAAACTCGGGGTCAACACTGCTAAAATGTAACAAAAACGGTCTTAGCTGTCACATACAGCAAGTTTTGTGTGATAAAAGCTTTGGCTGTGGACAGAAACGAGTCCGTTTTAGGCGGCAAATTTAGAGTGAACGCTGCCAAAAGTGAAAAAAAGAGAAAAAGCCTAACGGTTTTGAGATTTGTGTTTCTGCAACTGTTTTGACATGTGCAAGTTATCCAAAGAGGGTGAATACAGCGAATAAAACTTTTTTGAGCGCTCTTGCGCCGTTAGTTGGTGGTGGTCCATATTAGGAGCCGGTCCATATTAGGAGCACTTCCCCTACATATTTATATTTACGTCTCTCTGTGGCTATCGATATGTACGTGATGTAGGGGAAGGGCCCCTAATATGGACCACTTTATGTTTTATGCTGATAACTAGCTTGTTTTCTTGCGAAGAAGTTTTATTTTGTGTTTGGTAGTCCTTCTCTCTTAGGTTAACCGTTAGGCCTAATTAGAGTGAAATAGCTTTGATAGACATTCAGCAAAAATTAAATACAGAAAAAATCACAAAGGGTCCATATTAGGAGCCTGGGCGCCTAATATGGACCAGTGAAGCGGCCTTCACGAATCACTGTAAAAAGCCCCCTATATTTCAAAATAGCATGATACAACTTAGTGTACAAGTCAGCCTAATTAAAATATGCTCTAGATTTATCTGTTTCGGGTTGATGAGAGCATTATTTGAAGCACACCAGGAAACTAAAGAAACTTATCAAAAACAGAGTGAAAATAAGTGAAATTATCAACTTCCACGAAAAGAAGACTTTTTGTTGCATTTTTTTTAAATCTTGAGGGCTAGTTATAGGTTATTTCCAGCAAGCTTCTTAATGAATTAATGAAAATAGCCTTTAGCTTTTATTTTCTTCGATTTGTTGAAGGTGGTCCATATTAGGGGACTCACACATACTTTGAGATTTTGCTATTATTTTTTGTTTGCAGTAGAAACTCGGGGTCAACACTGCTAAAATGTAACAAATACGGTTTTAGCTGTCATATATAGCAATTTTTGTGTGATTAAAGCTTTGGCTGTGGACAGAAACGAGTCCGTTTTAGGCGGCAAATTTAGAGTGAACGCTGCCAAAAGTGAAAAAAAGAGAAAAAGCCTAACGGTTTTGAGATTTGTGTTTCTGCAACTGTTTTGACATGTGCAAGTTATCCAGAGAGGGTGAATACAGCGAATAAAACTTTTTTGAGCGCTCTAGCGCCGTTAGTTTGTCAGAACAGAAGGTGGTCCATATTAGGAGCCGGTCCATATTAGGAGCCCTTCCCCTATATGACGAAATGAATGACGTAGAAAGGGAATGACGTCAGCGTCGAAAGTTTGTTCCACGCTTGTGTCTTCTCCGCAAGCGGCTCTTTGCCAGATAAGTCTTTTTCAGTTTAATTTCTGCCAGTTCTTGCAAAAACCATTTGTCTGTAAGCATGCGTAGTCATGAATTTTTGGGATGTATATATATATATTCACAAACCTGTAACGGGTTTAAAAACCTTTTCCGGAAGATTGCATAACATCTGAGTATAATCTGTAATGGTTCAATAATATGTAGACTTGAGATCCTGAAAGTCTCGAAGCAATCCATTCAGTCATTTATGAAATGCGGCGCTTTTTGTTATGGTAGCCACAGGAGCTTGTATCCAACCACCGGTCGATAATTATTTACTCCTGCATGCTTATCATTTACTGCTGCATGCTTACCCTTACTACTACTACTTATTAGTAAATAGTAGTAGTAGACTGTATGGAATAAGGAGTAAATATATGGAATAAGGAGTAAATAATGATCGACCGGCGATTGGATACAAGCTCCTGTGATATACGCAAGATAGCAAAACAAAACAACCTGTTCTGAATAGATAATTATTTTGGCTTTCTCCACGTATGCAAAAAGTTGCCAAGTTGCGCCTGTTCTGCATTTTTGTCGATTTTTTAATTGGTACCTGACGTTTTTTGTCAGGTCGATTTTGGAGCTACCCTTACTTCGGCGGCGGTCTCATGACACCTATAACAGAAATCTTTGATCCGAAAAGTGTACCAGATAGCCAAGTGGAAGGCCTTTAATGGCATATAAAGTTTGAATGTAATGACACGGGAATGAATGTTTTAGTTTAGGTACGAAAATGGGTGCAAACTGCAATATATATTTATTTTGCAGAGTTTAGAATGTGACTAACTCTATCTCATTTCTGCGCTTGTCTTGAAATGAGCGTGTCTTAGATTAAGCTGATGCCATCTATTAGTGGGGCCCCTAGTTGAAACGATTGTTCAAATTTGTATACCAACATATCATTTGGTGTGCTGTTAGAAGACACCCAAAGAATGTAAATTCCAGGGGGGGGCAAGCAATTTTTGTCCTTTGGTAAATTTTGTTGCTAGGCAACGGAGTGCCTAAACGCGAACAATGTCAAACACACAGTTTGGGCGTTTTAACACATATAAACTATAATATAAGACTGAATAAACATAATAACATCATATTATTGGGTTGTTGTTGTCTTTTTAATGCCTTTAAGTGAAAAAATAAATAAAAGGTTGAAAAATGAGCGAAAAATCATATTTTGGAACCTTTGGGTTAGGCTATATTTGTAGGTGCTCCCAAATAGAGACAAAAGAATGTAAATAATAAGCTTGAATTGACCAGGGAACACACCAAAGCTTTGGTGATATACAGATGAGCCCAGGGACCTAAATAATGTGTATATATCAATGTTTATATCAACGCGTTACTTAACAGTGTGTGTTCAGACTGAAGCAGTGAAGACATGGCAAGCGGCGTGAGTAAACACATGGACTGGAGCCTGTGCATCTTTTGCCAGAAGGACACAACAGAAAAGCTGATAAATCCCACCGAAGAAAGCTACAGCACAGCAGAGAGACATTTAAAAGGTTTTAAAGCAGTAGGAGCGTTTCAGTCATCACTGAAAATAGACAAATTCAATGATGGGTCAGGAAGAACAAGTCGTCCTACTCAGACTCCGCACTGGACATAACAGACTAAACCATCATATGGCCACAAAGCTGAAGCTAGTTCCCTCCCCCCTATGTCCGTGTGGCAAGAATCAGACAGCAGAGCACATCCTGCAGGCTTGTCCATACCACAGTGCTCTGAGGGACACCACCTGGCCAGAAGCTATACGGCCTCAAAGAGGACTTGGAGAGGACGTACAGCACGTTTCGCCCTGCAGTCCGGACTGACGATATAACAGCGAACGACAAGAAGAAGAAGTTAGCCAAACATGGAGCTAGGTGGCACAAGAACTGCCGTGCTATCTACAACCAAAGAATGTTGGACAGAGCTGAAAAGAGACGGCATAATGAAGCTGAAAAAGATGAAGGCGAGACAGGAAAGAGATCACGCAGAGAGAGTGGGCAAGTTTCTCCACAAGAGACCTGTATGTTTAACTGTGGCAAAACTGGAAATCTTTCTGGAGGTTCTACATACCAGCTTAAGTCACATATTCGGGAATCTGCTTCGAAGATTGACCCTCAAGTTGACAACAAGTTACGTCTCACGATGTTGGGACTGGCTCACATCGCCAGACGAGGGTTTTGCACTTCAGGTTAAGCCATGATAAGATACCAGATTGAGCCGGTTGAAACTAGCTGAAAGGCTGCTGCTAAGGTCAAAGCCACTGTCAGACCCAATTCACCTTAACAGAGTACCGGTAGCCCTTTTCAGAAATCAGAACAAGTCTACTCAGATGACGAAGAATCTGAAGCTGAAGACAGCCAAGACCAACTGTGGTTTGTTTGCAAGATTGTATGTTGGATGTCAGGCTAGAGGAGGAGACCTTGATGAATTCTTTCAGCACGAAAACCAGTCATTCACTCCATCAATCTCAGATTCTGGAGAATTGCGCCACGGCAACAAAAGCGATCTCCTGCACTGTTTTGAGAAAACTCATGACCCAGTACTCACTGAACCACAAGTATCAGCTGTTCTCATTGATGGTGCTGCGCTGGTGCACATTCTGAAGCCACGCCAAGCACAAACATTCCAAGAGTACAGTGGTGCTGTCTTTTTAGCATATGTCCTGGTGTGCCTGTCTAACGCTGATCGCGTTGACATTGTTTGGGACTGTTATCGTGACAACAGTCTGAAGTTATCAGTGAGGAAGAAACGAGGCTCTGGCATGAGGAGAAGAGTGAACGGAGACGTTGCTCTGCCACGCAATCGGCCAGAATTCCTATGAAACAGTCAAAACAAAGAAGAGCTGTTTCATCGTGTCTGAAAATCTGAAGCTCGTCAAGGAAGACGGGAAAGTGGTCATTGCAACACAAGGTGTGGACTTTGTTAGTTCTAGTGACATTAGTGAGGACCATTAGGAGCCAGGCTGTCCCCTTGTTCACACGTAGAGGCTGACACCAGACTGATTGTAAACTGTTCTGACCTAGCCAGAATGAATCACACTGACGTCATGATCAGGAATTTAGACACTGATGTAGTGGTGCTTGCAACAGCTCACTCACTACCATTCCCTCCATGGTAAAACCTGTGGGTGGCATTTGTGCTGGATCCCACTATCGTCTTCTGCCTATTCACGACTACGCCCAGAGAAATAAGCAGCACCTCTGATGTTTCATTCTCTGACTGGCTGCGACACTGTGTCATCTTTCTTTGGTGTCAGTAAGAAGAGATGCTGGGAAGTGTGGATGTCTGATCCAGAATTCACAGCTGTTCCTTTGGGTGCTTGCATCACCGGACAAGTTCAGCCAGATTGAGCTCTTTGTCTCGTTGATGTTCAACAAGACCAGTGTTTCCGACAAGGTGAACGATGCCAGAAAACACCTGTTCACGAAGAAAGGGCGCATGCTGGAAAACACCCCACCCACTCAAGCTGCTCTTCTTGAACACACGAAAAGAGCGATCCTGCATGCACTCATCTGGAAGGAAGCTCTCATTCCGCAGCCAGAGATTCCAGATCCTGCAAGCTGGGGCTGGGAAGAAGTTGATAGAACTTATTCGCCTGTTTGGACATCACTTCCAGATGCATCTAAGATCTGCTCTGAACTAGTAAAATGCAGCTGCAAGAAAGGTTGTAGAGGTCCGTGTAGCTGTGCCACAGCGGGTGTCCCCTGCACTGCTCTTTGCTTCTGTGATGGCTAATGCCAGCGTGACTGAAAGACTGAATTCATGAACCGGTTATGTGAGTAAATCGCTATGGATATAGAAGAAACTATGTTTACAGGTTTCTTTTTCAAACTCTGGCATTATGCATGAAATGCATTTCTTTGTTAACGAATAGTAGAAATACAGCTTGTGTACAGTATTTGTAAATAGGAGGGCCTCTACAACCTTGTTGAGAATTTATCTGTAGACAATTGACCGGACAGTATATTTTACATCAGTATGTAGTGTCGTAGTGTCATCTGTCTTTGCTTTAAAATAAAGCAGAATCATGAACCCATTCCAAAAAGATAGCAAATAGCAAGAAAATATTTGTCATTTGCATAATTTTAATAGTCAATGTGCAAGCTTGCGATTGTTACTAGACGGTACCGTTCTTGAAAAGAAAACCGATTCAATTGTATATAATTATAAAACGTCAATAGCCAGTGCAGGGGCGGATCACATCATGGGGGTTTCCAAATTTCTTAAAGGGACAATTCGACGACGCGAAGCGTTTAGTTGTGTGCGCGAAAATGGAGCAATCTGGTGCAATCTGAGCCAAGAAACTTCCCCTAATACACCTTCAAAAAGTATATTTAAGAAGACAAATTAGATTACCAATACAAGGAAAATTGACCGATCTGGTGCAACCTGAGCCAGCAAATTACCCAACTACTTTCCGAAACCGTCATTTAGAAGACAGAGGCCAGCTCCTAGGGGGGGGCCGGGGGCATGCCCCCCCGGAAAATGTTGATACAAATCAAGGAAAATGGAGGAATCTGGTGCAATTTGAGCCTTCAGTTTCTCTTTATCTTTAAATGTATTTTTTGTAATACGTTTTATTTTTTAGGGGGGGGGGGGGGGTCCGGAAACCCCGGAAACCCCCCCTGGATCCGCCCCTGCAGTGTGTTTATTGTCCTGATGTTAGAAACATGGTACAGGCAAACATAAATGTTAATTCAAAGGTAAACTAAACTCTTAGTTGCAAAGAACTGGTGTTTTGAATGTTCACCTTCTGCAAAAGTGCGTTTTGAGGGTATGCTTACTTAACAG
>NC_090258.1:39658986-39697700 GCF_037325665.1 Littorina saxatilis
CCCCAACACACACCACAAAGACACGCCCACGGTGACTATAGCAGCAGCCGACAATGGCAATCAGCCTGCATGCAAGCCGAGGCTGAGTGAGACAGAGACAGGCTGGAACAACAGGTATAAAGCCCTCTATCTTTGCTGTGTGGTTCCTTTAAAACCAGCCGAGTCCTCGAGACTGTCACCATTGCTACCCAGCGGACGGGATGCTTGCATGCTAAGTTCGGGAAGGGAGGCAATTCGAGCACGCAGAGAAGCAATTTCTTGTTCTTCTGCGTTCGAGGTGAAGAAGCCATTGTTGCTGGTTGCTGGGGTGTTCATTTGAAAGGTGAGTTGAGACATCTTTGTTTCTGTTTTGTTTTTTTGTTTTTTCTCCAAACAAATCTTGTACGGTTGTAGGTTTTTTTGTATTTCTCTCTTTGTCTCTCTTTGTTTCGTGCTTTCTCTTTTCGTTCTTTCTTCTTTTCTTTTAATTTTTGTTTAATGCGGTTTCTTTGTTTGCTTGTTCGATTCCTTGTTTCGTTGTTGGTCGTTTCTTTTTGTTGTTTTATGTCACTTTGTTTTATAGTTTTATTCTTCACAATGTTGTTTCGTTTTCTTCTTTTTTCTTCTTCTTGCTCACACATCCTACCACCAACTGACACCCACTTACAACCCCACTTACGCACAGCCACACCCATACACACACCCACAAACAAACACAAAGACACATATGCACACTTACATACGCACACGCAAACACACATAACACACAGACACGCACACAAATACACATACATACCCCCCCCCACACACACACACACACACACGCACAAAGGCACATACAGATACACACACGCATACATACACATACACACATACGCATACACACAAACACACACGGACATACACACACACACAAACACGCACACACACGCGCCCGCACACTCAGGTAATTTAATTTATAACATTATCATGCAAAAATGATTGCATTGTATTCGTTATCATTATCAGAATTCAAAAATATATAGATAAATGTCGTATTTACTCTGAACATGTGCTAAAAATTAAAGACAACTATTCCACTGTTGCAATGCTTCTCAGATAGGACCTACCATTGCGTCCCGTCTCGGTCGTTTGGTTTCGGGACTCATCACCGTGTTTGAGTGTTGATATGCTAGTTTAAGGCCGTCAGATTGACTAAATGTTTTGGTATCGCTTTACTTGATTTGTTTAAGTTACACTATCATCATAACTTGTTTTAAGTCTTGAAATAGCAAATGACTCGACAGAGACTCCTACGCAGGTATCATTAAAGTGTTCTAGATGGTCGAACGTGTAGCAAAGACCTTTACGTGTAGATATTGCGTCACCCGTGACTCACTTTTTTCTCCAATGTTCCAAATTAAATGCATACGTTGTTTTGCTCCCACCAAGACTGCACATCTTGGCAAACGCGTGACGTAAAAACTAGATTTGATGACGTTACCCGTACTCGTTCCCGTACACGTCCTAAAAAAGTGCTGATCTAGATCTTGCTATTATCCTAGAAAGCAGCCGACTCATTAAGCCTTTGGGAAAATGAATATATGTACTTATTATACTGTTGCATGTTCTATTTTTGCACTGTTTATGATATAAATATAGGCCAGCAAATTACTAGGCGATGTGTCTGTCAAGCATACTTGAGCGTCATTATAGCAACACATTATTGGTCGTTTTGTTAGAAACAACGTCACTGTTGACCTTATTATCACCAGTTTATATCCACATACTAGTTATTTTTGTCTCAGGAGCATGGGATGGTTTTCTATTTTGTCAGTTTCTTGTAACGTCCGCGGTTTCTTCCCAAGATGTTGTTTGTTGTAATATGATAGTTTATTGCCTTCAACACGTCGTGCAGTATTGACTGTATGATAGTTTATTGCCTTCAACACGTCGTGCAGTATTGACTGTATGATAGTTTATTGCCTTCAACACGTCGTGCAGTATTGACTGTTCGGGAAAAGGATTAATTGTAAATGCAGAAAGAGTAAAAGCGTGACATCGTGACATTTATATTTTATTTATTATCAATATTTTTTGTTGTTGTTTTACATTCAGTCACGTATTGACATTGAAAAGAGGGCGGAGGAGATGTCTTTCTCCTTGGGTATATATGTCATTGTGTGTGTGTGTGTGTGTGTGTGTGTGTGTGTGTGTGTGTGTGTGTGTGTGTGTGTGTGTGTGTCCGTGTGTGTGTGGTGTGTTCGTGTGTGTGTGGTGTGTTCGTTCGTGTGTGTGTGTTTGTGTGTGTGTGTGTGTATGTGTGTGTGTGTGTGTGTGTGTGTGTGTGTGTGTGTATGTTTGTGTGTTTGTCTGCGTGGCTGTGACTAGCATTTTTTAAGAACAACAGAACGGATTTTTTTGTAATAAATATTCATGTATGTATACATTTTTTTGAGGGTCTGGCTTGTGCCATTTATCTCCGAATGTTGATAGCGCCATCTGATGACGTCATTCTTACGTTCAAAAGCATGTTGAGGCGGCACTGTGGTGGTCGTATATTTTAAGCTATTTCTTCGGAATGTTTACCAAGTAGGTTTTGGTTCTTTCCGAACTGTAGAATTGCATTTCATCTTGGTACCTCCAGAATTCGTTTATAAAATGTTCATTTTAAAGTGATAATGTCTAACAAGAAAACTGTCTCTCATCGCCCCAAGAGCTACACAGTTAAGGTCAGGGATTGTATTTGTGTGACCACACACCAGGAATATCTTTAAATAATCGTTTGAATGCTAATTTACTCAACTTAAAAACGGCTGTGTTTTGAGTGGGAATCCCATTGTAATTCTCATTGCGCCAGTGATTACTTTCGTCCTACCTTTCGCCACTGAGTATTTCATGTGCTATTCCTTGAGATACATAATCATTTGAAATTGAGCCGAGAGCTACAGAGTTCGTTTTTGATGTTGAATCGACTGATGACATCACACACGAGGAAGGTCTTAGAATTAGTGTTTGAGCGTTCTATTTTTAAAATCTGAATACTTTACTGTGTTTGGTAGTCATTTCAGACCGTGATATTCTCCAACGGCCATTGTGTTAAATTTATTTCTGTTATGCAAAGCGTTTTAGCCCTGTATGGCACGGAATTTGCATTCGTACTTATATGCTAGACTGTAGGTTTGATTCCCTCAGTCCAACGGTCTCAATCTGCTTTGACGAATCGGGTCTCTATGAGGACTAAATAGAATATGACGACGAGGGGAATCCGGCTCCTGGCACAGGAGAGCTGGGCGTAGCAAACTTAAAATTCATGTATTTATTTGGCATAGTTTCGGAACGGTTTTGAGCAAATCATTGCAGGTGTTTCTATTTTACAGTACAGCGAATGTCTCTTGAACTTGTTAAGGTCCAAATCGTCAGAAAACTTTCCAAAATGGCGCCTTCGGTGTACTGTCTCTAAGATTGCCGATTTTTTTCTCTCTCACATTTTGAACAATTGCAATCTGAATCACAAAAGGAATAGTGTATCTGTCTCTGTATCTGCCTCTCTGTCTCTGTCTCTGTCTTTGTATCTGTCTCTGTGTCTGTCCCTCTCTCTCTCTTTCTCTCTCTCTCTCTCTCTCTCTCTCTCTCTCCTCCCTCTGTCTCTCTCTCTCTCTCACTCTCCCCCATCTCTCTCTCTCTCCCCCCTCTCTCTCTCTCTCTTTCTCTCTCTCTCTCTTTCTCTCTCTCTCTCTCTCTCTCTCTCTCTCTCTCTCTCTCTCTCTCTCTCTCTCTCTCTTTCTCTCTCTCTCTCTCTCTCTCTCTCTCTGTATCCATATCAATGTGGTTGATCGAGCCTGTGGTAAAAAAAAGAAAAGAAAAGATTAGAAAGCCGAGGAATAAAAACAGCGCAGACATGTTCTACCGTTGAAAAGAAAACTGATGTATACATTATTGGGAGCATTTACTTGTATCCACTATTTCGATTATTGGATATCTTTATTTAATGACGTCATTTTTGTGTTTTCTTCAGGCATCACTCTCATGCCTTCAATTTCCCCAAAATGTTTACCAAGGAATCGTTTACTCGGTTCAAGCTATGGGATTGCATGTAAGCTTTGTAACTGAAACAATTGTCGATGGAATTGTAATTTCGAAGTTATGCCGAATGTTTTGTGACAAGTGAAAGAGAATGAAAGAGAGAGAGAGAGAGAGAGAGAGAGAGAGAGAGAGAGAGAGAGAGAGAGAGAGAGAGACAGACAGACAGACAGACAGACACACAGACAGACAGACAGACAGACAGAGAGAGGGGGAGGTATGTTGTGTGATAAGGAGTTTCGTTGTACCTTGCATGTGGCATGGGTATGTACATGTAATGCAGTTCCTTTTTGACTTTTTGTGTGCACGCCCATAAAACTTAATGTTACATGTATATTCCAAATATAATGAATATGTTACAATCGCTTACAGTTCTTACACATGTCAACAGTACGAAATACAGATTGGTCTCAAACAACATGATTTATTTTCTGCATTTTTAAATTCCCCGATAGCTTGTTCAAGAACGCGGTCTTGAAAAAACTTAATAGGGCAATTATTGGCCATTGTGTCATATGTCTTTGGGGAACTGCGCAAACACAAAAGAAAAAGGAAAGAAAAAAAGATACGAAGGCAGAACAAAAGACAGACAGTATGAAAGAAAGACAGATAGAATGAAAGAAAGACGGATAGAATGAAAGAAAGACGGATAGATTGAAAGGCTAAAAGAATGATGAAAGATAGACTCAAAAAAGATAGATAGAATGCAAAAAAGACTAATACACTAAATTCAAGACAGAATGAAAGAAAGACAGATATAATTAAAGAAAAACATATAGAAAAACAAGTCGCGTAAGGCGAAATTACTACATTTAGTCAAGCTGTGGAACTCACAGAATGAAACTGAACGCACTGCATTTTTTCACAATGACCGTAGTCCGCCGCTTGTGCATAACGGAGTGAAACTGACGAACCTGTTCAGCGCGGTAGTGGTTTCGCTGTGCTGCATAGCACGCTTTTCTGTACCTCTCTTCGTTTTAACTTTCTGAGCGTGTTTTTAATCCAAACATATCATATCTATATGTTTTTGGAATCAGGAACCGACAAGGAATAAGATGAAATTGTTTTTAAATCGATTTCGGAAATTTAATTTTGATCATAATTTTTATATTTTTAATTTACAGAGCTTGTTTTTAATCCGAATATAACATTATAAGATGTTTGGTGGCTTGTTGACAGACCAGCTTTTTTGTTGGTCCAAGGGGACCATATCGTCTTTTGTTTCATCTTTATCGACCAAGGCCGAAGGCCGACGTTGATAAATATGAGACAAAAGGCGATATGCTCCCCGAGGACCAACAACAAAGTGCTGGTCTGACAACAAGCTACCAAACATCGTTTTTGTCATCATTTTGGTTGTGCAACAAAATGCACAATAACCCACAGGGAGACGAATTTTTAGAATCCAATTCCGGGCCACAAAGCATCGTCACAGTAGCACGAGATAACACGTCAAACTTGTATGTGACGTCAAACGTAGCTTGTTGACGCTTTTCTTCCAGTCTGAAAATGTACAGAGCTGCGATCATACCTGTGAATTCAGTAAGTGTTGAGCATATTTCTTTTCTTTTTAAGTGTTTATGACTTTTCGTTGTGGATTTTGCGATTACAGAGATAAGTTGCAAATTGACCATGAGTCGCCGCGGTAATTATCAACATTGATTGGGTCTTTGAGAGTGAATGCTTACAATCGTTGTCCTCGGAAACACAAATCCAAAGCCACGATGGTTCCACACATCAAACAATCAGCCTGATTGGCTTTTACTTTGACAATCCACGTTTCACATGAAAGCTCAAACCCATTCACCACCTCGAGTTATTGCATGGGGAACATGAGATTTATTTACCAGGTGTTTGTGAATGAAAACTCGTGAAAATGATGACAAATGTATATGTTTTTGGAATCAGACAATGATGAAGAATAAGATGAACGTAATTTTGGATCGTTTTATACAAAAAAAATTTAATTACAATTTTCAGATTTTTAATGACCAAAGTCATGAATTAATTTTTTAGCCACCAAGCTGAAATGCAATACCAAAGTCCGGCCTTTGTCGAAGATTGCTTTACAAAAATGTCAATGAATTTGATTGAAAAATGAGGGTGTGACAGTGCCGCCTCAACTTTTACAAAAAGCCGGATATGACGTCATCAAAGACAATTATTGAAAAAAAGAAAAAAACGTCTGGGGATATCATACCCAGGAACTCTCATGTCAAATTTCATAAAGATCGGTCCAGTAGTTTATTCTGAATCGCTCCACACACACATACACACACACACACACACACACACACACACACACACACACACACACACACACACACACACAGACACACACACAGACACACGCACATACACCACGACCCTCGTTTCGATTCCCCCTCGATGTTAAAATATTTAGTCAAAACTTGACTAAATATAAAAAGACAGAAAGAACTGGGGAAACGAAGAGATATGGCGAAGGGGAACCCTTAGCAATAGTCTCCTGTCCGCCCAGCGACCTTCCCCTTGACCCTGCTTGTGACCTCGATGTTTTTTGCCCCCGCAAGGGGTACGGTACTCTCTAAGCACCCAAAACCTCAAAGAGAGATAACTGGCGGAAACCTTCCTATTGTAGTCTCCTGTATGACGGCTTACTAGTGCCAAAACCTCATAATTGTAATTATCAAGGGAAAATTAGTAATTTTCCCTTGATAATTACCATTTTCACATGTTAATTACTAATTTTCCCCGGAAAATTACTAATTTTTCCGGAAAAATTACTAACTTTCACCTGTTAATTACTAATTTTTAGTTTTGGCTCACTTCCTGACGGATTGCTAATGCCGAAACTAAAAATTAGTAATTTTCCCGTGAAAATTAGTAACTAACAGATGAAAACAGTAACTGACAACGTTTTTAGTAATTATCACGTGATAATGGGTAACACCAGGTTTTGGGCACTAGTAAGCCGTCATACTCCTGTCCGCCCAGCCGACCTTCCCCTTGACCCTGCTTGTGACCTCGATGTTTTTTGCCCCCGCAAGGGGCACGCACCCAAAAACCTCAGAGAGATAACTGGCGGAAACCTTCCTATTGTAAAGAGGCTTGATATGTCCAAAAACAATAGAATTCAAATCGCTCCTTTATTTCACGAAGCGCATAAGATCGTGAGAGAACATGTGACATCGTGTGACGTTATTTCACGCATGGCTTAATCATTTGTTGATTATCGGGACTTTGCATCTCCGGTACGGGCAGCATTATCAGTTTTTACGTTAATTGACAGACACGTGTTTGCACTTGTCATTCATTCCAGAACTGGGTCCTAAAATATCAACTGTGCAAATAAATAAATATCGTAATAAAAATAATAAGGCCTAAAAAAAAATAGGTGTGGTTACGGTAACCCGACCTACCCTATTTTTTGGGGCCGACCCTATAACTTTTTATTACATTTGTCACAAAAATACCAAAAAAAACCCAAGTAAACGAGTGCAGAAAACGCAATGAAAGCGAAAGCGCCCGAGTCGCACACTTATTTCCCTGTCAAGTAGGTTTAATTTGTACACATTAGGAAAAAAAGTGATTGCCTACCTTCCTACCCTATTTTTTTTGGCTATGTTACCGTAACCACACCTATTTTTTTGTGTGCCTAATACGTGTATGAGAACGCAGATCTGCACTATTATGTCGTTTTCAAATGGCACGTTTCGGGTCTGCACTTCACACAACAAACAATGACGACACATAATTATAACCATGCACATAGATATAGGCTTACATGCAGAAAAAAAGAAAGAAAAAAAGAAGCAAAAAAAGCATGCAACTAATTATAAGTAGGAAAAAAACTGAGACATAGGAAAGAAAGAAAACAGACAGACAGACAGACAGACAGACAGACAGAAAGAAAGAAAGACCAAAAATATCAAATAAATAAATAAACAAAGAAAACAAGAAACTAAGAAATAATGAAGAGACCAAAAAGCAATGTACTCACGTTAAAATGACGAACACGGAACGAATAACAACGACGTTTCGACCTAAGGGTCTTCTTCAGGCACAAAAACACAAAAGTACACACACAAAAAAGAAGAAGAAAGACGATAGAACAGATAAGGAGGAGAGTAACTGACAAAACAACTGCAATGCACAAACCAACAAATGACAAAGACAGAGAAGCAAGGGAAGCTACTCGAGGGGAAGCCAACAATAACACATGTGTTTTTGTGCCTGAAGAAGACCCTTAGGTCGAAACGTCGCTGTTATTCGTTCCGTGTTCGTCATTTTAACGTGAGTACATTGCTTTTTGGTCTCTTTATTGTTCCCTCTCACGTGCAGTCGCCATTGTGTAATTACTTAAGAAATAATGAATAAAAAAAAAGAAAGAAAGAAACATACAAAGAAACAAAGAAACAAACTAACTAACTAACAAACACACAAATAAATAAACAAATAAACTAGCAAACAAAATTTTTTTTTTTAAAGTTAAACCTGATCGGCGCATCCGATTGGTTTAAACATAAGTTTATTTTAACAAAGGTTACAATCATGACATGTATACAAAGTTCACAGAAACAGCAACAAGCTAGAAGCTTATAGTGGTGTTCCTGCATGACAGTACAACATAAGGCGGTAACGGCTGAAAAATGTGTCTCAATAAACCAAATCTATTAATAACGTAATGAACGTTGCATAATGATTATAAAGAAAGACAGTAAAGGAAGGAAGGAGGGAAAGAAGATGAATAAAAGAAGAGGGATGGGTAGGAGATGTGCAGAAGTTAAAGTTGTTGTCCGGCTTGTAGAGCATTTATTCTGGTTTACCCAAAGCGGCCTGAACGTTCAATGAACGAGTGTACGGTGGAAAAAAACATTCCTGTTCAAATCTAAAGAATACTGTCTGTCTCCGTTTAAAAGGTGGGGGAGGTGAATTATGTGATTAGGGAGGGTATGTATAGTTTCTTGACGTGCTTCGCGATAATTTGGACAATCGAATATGAAGTGTTGTACGGATTCGGACGGGAATCCGCAGTCACAAGATGCATCTGTAGCAACGTGACGTCTCACTAGATCGTTATTGAGATCACTTATATATAACCTGAGCTTACAGTGAATTATTTGTGACATGCGATCTCCAGAATAAAAATAACACGGCGGACTTAAATCGTTTTTTGACAAAAAGTGCTTAAATTCACTTAGGGAATCACTAAGTTTTATAATAGTCTAGTAAAGAATTCCAGAGTTGTGTAGTAGATGGGAGAAATGAGTTTCTGTATAATTCAGTTTTAAACGATGGAACTTTCCTGTCTAGAGGTCTGCGCCGGTGGTATGGGTTATTAGTTGATATCAATGGTGGCAATATCGCTAATAAGTAGTTTGGCACCTTGCGGTGAACGATCTTGTGAAATAATATCAATTTATGACGTTTTCGCCTCTCTAGTAATGAAAGCCTGACTCATCGTACAATTTTTGATGGCTTGTACCGCGGACTGCTCCAACAATGGTTCGAATTGCATCTAAGTGAATACTTTCGAGCTCGGTGGCTAACTCCTTAGGGCAGTTGTCCCAGAGAACATCAGCATTATGTCAAAATGTGGCAATATGAAGGATTTATACATTGTTTCTAAAGCTTTTCTGCCTAGTCTATATTTATAAGATCGTAAGCATGTCTGCCCTGCGTGTGATGGTGTGATCGTGACTGCTGTAGTGTGGGCGCGTGTGTGTTGGTGTGTATGTCAGTGTATGTGTGGGCGTGTGTGTGTGTGTGTCAGTGTGTGTGTGGGGGTGTGTGTGTGCGTGATTTCACCAACACTACGCGAAATTCCTTGTGCTTTAAATGTTTTTTAATGTCACTTGGCTCAATAAATACTGTATTCTGTATTCTGTATTCTAGCGTACGGCATTTTGCTATAACAGATTTAATATGTAACTCCCACTTACCGTTATTCTGAATAATAATACCAAGATGTTTATGACTTTCAGTTTCTTGTAAAATTGTGCCACCGAAGTTTAAAGGGATGTAATCTGGATTTCTTTTCCTGCTTATATTCAGAAGTTTTGTTTTACCTTTATTAAATTTAAAGGGCAGCTGTCGGGTTGCCTGGTCTCAAAAATGCGCGGAGTCGCGTGCAAAAACGCGTTTAAGAGTTTTCCGAGTTGATTCAACTAAAGACTGTTGATTTGGTCCAGAAGAAGACACTTTCATCATTAGTTTGAAACCATTAAAATGCGTGAAACTTTCTGCTAGTTCTCACAATCCGCAAAAAAACGAAGCAGTTGGCAGGCCGAAACGACTCAAAATCCGCGACCGACAACTCTGTCAGCACAAGAAAGACGCCGCAGCGTTAGCCTTGCTGTGACGTCACTCGAGGAAGCCGATAAGGCCGCTGTGAAGTTTACAGTACAAGGTAGACTACAGCTGGACATCTGTAATGCTGTACGCGTGATTGATTCTTGCACAAAGTAAAGTATTAGGATGGTAATATCTTCTCAAGACCCACGTTCACATTTTCTCTTCTTTGATCTGACCGACTGCAACCTTTACAAGTCATTTCTAAAGTGGTTCACAAGCTGTTGCTACTCCTCCAGTCCACCCGGTTAAACCATAAAGTTGCTCAACCACAGACCCTCGTGTCCCTTGTCAGCAGACACTGTACATTTATGATGAAGGTCCGCTTGAGGTGTCACACCAATTACCGTGTACGTGTGAGGTACTGAATTCAAGACAAAAGCCAACTCTGTCGGTGGGAAAATCTAGGAAAGAGATGATGATAATACATCTTCAGTTACTCACTCAAGTAGATAGACGAGATAAGATAAAGGGAAGAGAGACGGAGACAAAGATGAAACAGTGGATCTAGTGTGGAAAATGGGGGAGGGGGGTTCGGCCGCAAAAAATCAAAGATGAATTTGTCAAACTGTGTTTGTGATGGTTATCGTGTGTGTGTGTGGGTGTGTGTGTGTGTGTGTGTGTGTGTGTGTGTGTGTGTGTGTGTGTGTGTGTGTGTGTTTGTGTATGTGTGTGATAACACGTATGTGTGTGTGTGTGTGTGTTTGTCACGTATGTGTGTGATTACACGTGTGTGGGTGTGTGTGTATGTGTGAGTGTGTGTGTGTGTGTGTGTGTGTGTGTGTGTGTATGTGTGTGTCTGTGTGTGTCTGTGTGTGAATGTGTTTGTGTGTGTGTGTTTGTGTTCCTCGACGCGTGACAATATCTGCCAATAAGTTGAACAAAAACAGGGTTCAAGTGGAACAAAAGCAGGAGGGGGACAGAAGACATGTTATGAACTCCGTTTTTTACTGCGAAATTTTGGCCTGGGAGAAGTCACCCCATCCTAAGTTTCTCTTCGCCTACCCGTGAAGTATGCTTGAGGGCTTGACTAGACAACCCGATTGGGCCCATTACACGGCATAAAGAGAGCACCGTTCAACCCGGCCGATTCCGCGGCTGACGTCACGCGTCCAAGGGAAGTAATTTTCGAGCCGCCTGCATTGACTCGGCCAAGAATGCAAACTTTCTTCGATTAAAGACATTGTAGCATGTCTAAAGTCTTCGGACTTGTGTTATCAAGCTGTCAAAATCACCAAGTAACTTTTAAGTATAGTTTCAGTTACATGATAACTCATTCTAAGGAACAGATTTTGAGAGCCACAACCCGAAAGCTGCCTTTTAACTTTCCACTGTCTAGCCCGCTGGTCGATTTTTTTTATCAAGATCTGAGTTAAAAATTTCTGTTCGCATCTGAGCATTTTCCAGGCTTAAATACATACTTGTATCGTCGGCAAACAGTTTAATAATGGATTCAACGTTGTCAACTATGTCGGTAATGTAAACCAGAAAAAGGAGAGGTCCTAGAATAGAGCCTTGTGGAACGCCTGTTTGCACAGGTAAGTAGCTAGACATACTTCCTTTAAGCACCACTGCTTGTGTTCGATCAGTTAAATAGTTTTGCAACCAATTAAACATTTGACCTTGAATCCCTAGTGCAAATAACTTTCTCAGAATACCTTTGTGCCAGACACTGTCAAATGCTTTGGAAATGTCGAAAAAGATTGCCTGGACAGTAATGCTGTCGTCGAGTGACTTGCAAAAGTCGTTATATAGGCATGTTAACTGGTACACAGTGGAGTCACCGGGAATAAAACCAGACTGGGAAGGTGTGATTATGTTATTCGATACAAAATAATCAAACACATGTTTCTGAACACATTTTTCAAGAACTTTACCTACGCAGCTTAAGAGTGAGATGGGACGATAATTTGAACAGTCTCCTTTATCCCCCTTTTTAAATATCGGTGTTATGTGTGCTGTTTTTCATATGCTTGGAAATACACCCTCATTTAATGATCTTGTAAATAAAATAGATAGAGGTTCTGCTATTATAGGTAAACTTGCAATAAGAATCTTATTATGAATTTTATCAGGCCCGACAGCTTTAGATGTATCAAGACTTTCTATTACACTTTTCACTTCTTCGGAAGTCACGACCATATCGTCGACAAAAAACTCAGCATTGTCTATATCGGGAACATTATCGTCTGTGTCGTTTATTTCTGATTGTTTAACAAAAGACATATTAAATAATTCAGCCTTTTCCTGGTCTTCAAAATAGGTTTTACAATCAACTGTTAGTGGCGGGATTTCGTTTTGGTCAGAGCCTTTCTTTGCTATAAACCTGTTAACTAACTTCCACCACTGCTTCTGACCAAATTTCTTTGGATCATGTCAGATACGGACCGGCCAAGTTCCTCTAAATATTGTTTCTTTCGCGTTCGAATAGCATCTGTGTATTGGTTCCTTATCTTACGAAAGAGTTCCCAAGCTTGTGGTGTGTCTACATGCACAGCAATAGTATGAATAAATCTGTTTCGGTCTTTTAATTTCAAAATATAAGATGTGATCCAGGGTGTGTCTCCCTCCCGAATGGTGACTTCCTTGACAGGCAAGCAGGTTTTCACGATCGAATACAACTGCTCCGAAAAAAGAGAAGCTGCGGTATGAATATCTTCTAAAGTCACTATGTTTGACCAATCAATTTTCTGTAACTCAACTATTAAGCATCCGATTGGTTGTCCAACGCGTGTACTTGCTTAACCTTTTTTTTAAACAATGTAATTTATTTAAAAGTTCAAGTCGCTGCTCTCTCTCTCTCTCTCTCTCTCTCTCTCTCTCTCTCTCTCTCTCTCTCTCTCTCTCTCTCTCTCTCTCTCTCTCTCTCTGTCTCTCTGTCTCTGTCTCTCTCTCTCTCTCTCTCTCTTTTTCTCTCTCTCTCCCTCTTTCTCTCAAATTGTGCACTTGTTGATTTGGTTTTTTTTGTTTCAGAAGATTTGAGGGTTGTTGTGTTTCAAAAATGTCGTAGAGTGTTCAGAGTAGTTTCGATGTCAATCATTCAAACTGGTTCTGACAATGTCATTTTGTCCGTAATCTTGCCGTCACCCATGCAGCCATGGGCAGTTTCACAAATCTTGTTTCAAGATGTCAAAATGTACAGGGAAGCTTGACCCCATAAGGCATGCGGACACGTATTTATTTACAAGACCTAGCTCTAGCTTTGAGTTCCCGAGCTGAAATTGTCAACTAATTTTCCTTCCATACCGCATCCGATCTTGCATACAAACCATGACAATCTTTTACATTTGTCATTGCAAATCAAGTGACTGTCTCACCGAGAGTTGTTATTTTGTCTTTTCATTTTTGAAGTCCCTAGGCTGGAATCTAATGACACAATGATTTTCGGCAATGTGAAAGTACAGTGGTAGTCGTGGTTTTACAATACAATACAATAATACTGTAGGCTCTTATGGCCGAGGCCATCTCTCTCTCTCTCTCTCTCTCTCTCTCTCTCTCTCTCTCTCTCTCTCTCTCTCTCTCTCTCTCTCTCTCTCTCTCTCTCTCTCTCTCTCTCTCTCTATCTCATGCTTCGATTGGTTGAAACTGACATGTGTTGTGTTTTCAACGAATCAGAACCCGCGGTTTGTTCTCTCCCGTTTGGATGGCAACACCTTTCGGTTCGTACACCTCAACCCTGCTAACCTCCGTCGACTTATTAGCCCCCCCCCCCCCAAGAAAAATAGTCTGTTTAAGGTAACATAGGCAACAAAAGTAGGGTCGGTAGGTCGGGAATTTTTTTTTCTCCAAAAAACCATATTTGTAAGTTATTTTGCCAAAAAACAAAGACTTTTTTTTTTCTTCTTCCCAAATGCCCCCCCCCAAAAGTCTAGGGTCGCGCGAAAAAATAGGGTCGGTCGGGATACCGTAAACAGACTATTTTTACATTTAGTCAAGTTTTGACTAAATGTTTTAACGTAGAGGGGGAATCGAGACGAGGGTCGTGGTGTATGTGTGTGTGTGTGTGTGTGTGTGTGTGTGTGTGTGTGTGTGTGTGTGTGTGTGTGTGTGTGTAGAGCGATTGAGAGTAAACTACTGGACCGATCTTTATGAAATTTGACATGAGAGTTCCTTGGTATGATATCCCCGGACGTTTTTTTCATTTTTTCGATAAATGTCTTTGATGCCATTTATGTGTCTACTCGTTGGGACATACATACGTGGCACAATGGTTACGAGTCCATTTATGTGTCTACTCGTTAGGACATACATACGTGACACAATGGTTAAGAGTCCATTTATGTGTCTACTCGTTAGGACATACATACGTGACACAATGGTTAAGAGTCCATTTATGTGTCTACTCGTTAGGACATACATACGTGACACAATAGTTAAGAGTCCATTTATGTGTCTACTCGTTAGGACATACATACGTGACACAATGGTTAAGAGTCCATTTATGTGTCTACTTCGTTCATACATACGTGACACAATAGTGGAGAGTCCATTTATGTGTCTACTTCGTTCATACATACGTGACACAATAGTGGAGAGTCCATTTATGTGTTTACTCGTTAGGACATACATACGTGACACAATGGTTAAGAGTCCATTTATGTGTCTACTCGTTAGGACATACATACGTGACACAATAGTGGAGAGTCCATTTATGTGTCTACTTCGTTCATACAGACGTGACACAATAGTGGAGAGTTCATTGATCTGTCTACGCTATGGTAATGTTGTTCTTTGCCAGTCGTCTTTTGTCGTACATGATGATTCGTGCAACATTGAGGAGGCATCGCAGACAAAGATGGAGCTGTCTTAGTTCTAATGACGACAACAGGGAGTATGCTTGTTTAAATGGCAGGGAACAAGATGCAGCTGTCTTAGTTCTAATGACGACAACAGGGAGTATGCTTGTTTAAATGGCAGGGAACAAGATGCAGCTGTCTTAGTTCTAATGACGACAACAGGGAGTATGCTTGTTTAAATGGCAGGGAACAAGATGCAGCTGTCTTAGTTCTAATGACGACAACAGGGAGTATGCTTGTTTAAATGGCAGGGAACAAGATGCAGCTAGCTGTCTTAGTTCTAATGACGACAACAGGGAGTATGCTTGTTTAAATGGCAGGGAACAAGATGCAGCTGTCTTAGTTCTAATGACGACAACAGGGAGTATGCTTGTTTAAATGGCAGGGAACAAGATGCAGCTGTCTTAGTTCTAATGACGACAACAGGGAGTATGCTTGTTTAAATGGCAGGGAACAAGATGCAGCTGTCTTAGTTCTAATGACGACAACAGGGAGTATGCTTGTTTAAATGGCAGGGAACAAAACGTCGTTGCACTTAAAACCCACTCGCGCAACACCAACAAAACAAAACAAAATCAGAGTGCATTTCAGTATGTAAGAAATGTTTAGTCCTTTGTACTGGAAACTTGCATTCTCCCAGTAAGGTCATATATTCAATATTGTACTACGTTGCAAGCCCCTGGAGCAATTTTTTGATTAGTGCTTTTGTGAACAAGAAACACTTAACAAGTGGCTCTATCCCATCTCCCCCCTTTCCCCTATCCCATCTCCCCCCTTTCCCTCGTCGCGATATAACCTTCGTGGTTGAAAACGACGTTAAACACCAAATAAAGAAAGAAAAGAGTGCATTTTGGACTTGCTTCCCACGAAAGCAGAAGAAGAAAAAGTTCCAGTTCTACGACAACAAGTCTAATGAAGCTGTTTTTCTGGAACCATCAGGTATAGACAGGTGTGTCAGGTAGATCATAGACTTAGACATGTATTATCTAAGTTGCATTCACATTCAGCCTTTGTATCACTTGTTATCGTGCCGAGACAGGGCGAATGAATATTGTAGTCAATCTGCAGATTCATTAAATCCGGAAAAGGACCTAGACTTTAGTTCAATGTACTGAATCTAGTTCGGTGTAGCCCATTTTCGGAAGTACATGCTCAGTTTTATTATCAAAGACAGAACACAAACAAGCTACCTCTCTTCTTCTTCTTCTTCTTCTTCTTCTTCTTCTTCTTTCTTCTTTCTTCTTCGTTCATGGGATGAAACACCCACTTCACTCATGCTTTTGCACGAGTGTTTTTGTTACGTGTATGACCGTTTTCACCCCGCCATTCAGCCAGCCATACGCCGCTTTCGGAGGAAGCTTGCTGGATATTTTTCGTGTTTCTGTAACCCACCGAACTCTGATATTACAGGATCTTTTCCGTGCGCACTTTGTCTTGTGCTTGCGTGTACACACGAAGGGGGATAAGGCAATAGCAGTCTGCACACAAGTTGACCTGGGAGATCGGAAACATCTCCACCCTTAACCCACCAGGCCGCCGCGGCCGGGATTTGAACTCACGACCTTCCGATTAGGAGGCTGATGTCTTATCCACTAGACCACTGCGCCCTCTAAATATTCGATACATGGGGGGAAAAATAAACACGTTTCAACAAACTTCAGATTCATTTCAGTGTTGTCAATGCAAAGATACTATTTGGAACGTAAAACTTATAGGTTCCATTTTTACAGGAATGAAAACACACACCATTGTACTAGTTCTGTGATTATGATTGGTCCCTTGCAACGTTCCCATACGCTGTGGATTTATATCTAGGGCAATTTCTCCTTTTTAAGGTCAGGGGATATACGAAATTCGTCAATTTTGGGAGGGACGAGACTATACTTCAATGTACGGATTTTGCATCGGTATCACCCATCCCGGCAAAAGAAAATCTTTGCTGACTTTCAGTTGTTTCTTTCACAAGTCTTCCAGAAACGTGTTGTTTGAGATATTTACAGATGTTGGTGGGTGGGTAATATCCGGTTAGGAATACTGACATTTCGTTACACTTTTTAAGTAGGCAATAACACTTGCAAGAGTCACACGGCGTTTGGCTTAGTTCGTGACAGTGTCTGGTACGCACGACGACATAAACACTATATTCCCTACGATGTCAATGAGCAATAACCATGCTAGCAGAGATAAATCGCAAAGGTAAACAGGGGTACTCTGTGCGCAGATATCGACATTCTTTTATATAGACCGAGTAATGGAGGTCATAACACTGCGGGTTGCCGTTTGCTATTTTGTTTTTTGTCCTTGATGCTGTGCCGATTTCATAGCTGTTTTATTTCATTTTCGAATCCCACTTGTCCTCGTTATTCCGACGTAAAGGAAAGTTCGTGTGTGGTCGCTGCCATAATAATCTCTATTTTAATGTTACCCTACCATGGCTTTGTTTTATAACGTCACTGACTGTCCTTTCGCGTGAATTGTGGTTAGAAATTGATTGGGAATTGTTCCCGTTTTTGTGTGTGTTTTTGTGCGTGCTGATAACTTTAACATTTCTTGTCGAAGCGTGTATTTATCTTCCAGAAGCTGTTGTGCTGTGTAGTGGGTTGATTTGTCTGTTGATGTTTGGGGTGTTACTTAGATACTCAGTTGACAAATTATTTAGAAAGTTAGTTAACTTACTTACTTACTGACTGACTTACTGCTGACTGACTTACTGACTGACTGACTACCTGACTAACTGACTGACTGACTGACTGACTGACTGACTGACTTACTTACTAACTGCTTTGCATGCTTTGTCAAGTCCAAATCTTAGTTTCTCGTCTTTTCTCTTTTCTTTATTATGATATTACAATTAAAACTTTTGTTTATTTCTTTCACAGGTTCATCCCTCTAATTTCTTCTGGCGTCACAACTCACCCAAGCACCATGACGTCATACTGCCGCTGCCTTCTGACCTTGGCCATCGTCATAGCAACCGTCAAGCTCCTCCTAGCGGATGACCTAGATTTCACCGAGGGAGATAACTTCCAAATGGACGAATTCGAAACTATGGAAGACGTATTTCCCAAGCGGGGCTTCGGTGACAAGAGAGGGTTCGGTGACAAAAGAGGCTTCGGTGACAAAAGGGGCTTTGCCGACAAACGGGGATTCGGTGATAAGAGAGGGTTTGCGGACAAGAGGGGGTTCGGAGATAAGAGGTCCCGAGAATTTTACCCGTCTTCTCTCTTGGCCGCCTTGTTTCGGAATTACGCCAGTCAGCCGTTGCCTGGAAATATCGCGCTCAAGCGTTTGTTGGAAAAACAAGGCATGTGGCAATGAAGCCGCGCTTTGTCATTCAAAGTCTTACCATGACTGATGTTGGTTACTTTGGCGAGAGAAAATTGCTGGGGAAATCGCTGGACTTGAAAATGACTGTGGTCACAAGTGGATGAAATACTACAAGCTGCTTCTATTATGATAGGCTTCTAGTATTCCTTTTTTTACCGTTGTGTTTTTATTTAAGATAAGACAATATACAAAAAACCGTTAATGTTCATTTTCATTTTACACAAACATGGAGAAAAAAATTTGGCACCACCTCGCATTTCTCATTACACAAAGACACGACAAAAAAAAGGTTTTACTGTTTAGCGACTACTAATGGTTAGTTTAAAAAGAGCGTTGTACTGGGTAAAATTACCGAATATTAACATGAATGTAGAAGATTTGAAAGTAGGTTTGCGAATTCATGACGCTGTTTTTTTCGTTGACGTATTGTTTTGTATAAAAAAAATGTATTAACAAAAAAATCTGTTGGGGTCTAAGAAACAGAGTGTTGTTAGTTGAAGTTCGCTCTGTTGGCCAGCCGCAGTAGTCACGTGTTGGGAAAATTGTGTCCATGAACAATTTGGTTGATTTTTTACAAATTCTTTTGCCAACCTTTCTTTGGTTCTAAATTAAAAATACCGCATTCCTATGACGGACGTCCTCTTGACACTATGATGATTATAGCGTTGTTGGTGATGTATTCCGTCGCTTGAACTGCCATCACTGCCATGTGTTGTCTCCTAGAACGTTTTTCTTTCTCTTTATTTCTGTAGATTATATTGTATAACAACTCTTAATATCTTCTCTTGAGGATTTGTTTGGGTTTCTGATTTCTTTCGTTATCTTTGAGTTAATCAAAATGACAAGCAGCAGAAGACAATTTCGTTTCGTTCCTGCAGTTTGGAACAAAAAGAAAAATTCTGCATACAAAAATGCTATGATGGGGAATGTGCTATGATGACAATAAAAGTAAGTACCAATCTGAAACAAATGCTGACCTTTCATTATTCATGATTGTTGAACGCATGTGTGTGTGTGTTCGTGTGTGTGTTCGTGTGTGTGTTCGTACGTGTGTGTGTGTACGTGTGCTCGTACGTGTGTGTGTGTGTGTGTGTGTGTGTGTGTCTTTGCATGTCGGCTGATCTGCCTGTGAGAGAGGCGCTTGCAAGAAACGCTAGGCCACCACCGTCCATGGTGTAGCACAATCTGCTAGGACTTCTAAAAGGTGTTATCTTTCTTCCGACGAGCAACGTCTTCCGTCGAGAGACGTTAGAAATATCCATCAGACAAAAATAAGTACAACCCGATATACATTTGAAATAAAGATGAGTGAGTATACATTAAAATGCACACGCAGTCACGAACACACACACACACATAGTGTATATAGTGCTGTACTTATTTCTGTCTGATGGATTTCTTTTTACATTTAGTCAAGTTTTGACTAAATGTTTTAACATAGACGGGGAATCGAGACGAGGGTGTGGTGTGTGTGTGCGTGTGTGTGTGTGTGTGTGTGTGTGTGTGTGTGTGTGTGTGTGTGTGTATAACGCGATTCTGAGAAACTACTGGACCGATCTTCATGAAACTTAACATGACAGTTCCTGAGTATTATATCTTCAGACGTTTCAGTTTTTTGACAAATATCTTTGATGACGTCATATCCGGCTTTTTGTGAAAGTTGAGGCGGCACTGTCACGCTCTCATTTTTCAACCAATTTGGTTTAAACTTTGGTAAAGTAATCTTCGACGAAGCCCGGACTCTGGGATTGCATTTCAGCTTGGAGGCTTAACAGTTAATTAATGAGTTTGCTCATTAAAGTTGTCATTAAAATCGATTTTTCGCAAACAGAATTAAAATTGATTGCATCGTTTTCTTCATCAAATTTTGAATCTGAAAATATTATACCTATTTCATGTTTACCCTTAAAATGTGATCACAATTAACGAAAATATGTTAATTAGTACTACGATTATAATTTAAGAAATCGATCCAAAAATGATTTCATCTTATTCTTTATCATTTCCTGACTCTAAAAACATATAATATATATATATAATATGGTGTATTCAAAACAAACTCAGAAAGTTAAAAAGAAGACAGAAAAGAGCGCTTCTGCTTACCGCAGTACGCTATTTCGCTTTTATTGCATGGCATGTAAGTTTCACTTCGTGTTACACGGGAAAATTGAACAACTTCCTTGGATTGACGAAGCTGTTTTGTCTTGGTGAAGAAAATTTAGTGCGTTCAGTTTTATTCTGTGGGTTCGACAGATTGACTAAATGTTGTAATTTCGCCTTACACGACTTGTTTCTTTTTTCGTCAGAGACAGACAGACACAAGAAGACCGACTGACCGACAGACCCCCGCACGCACATACTTAGGCCTATACACAAACACACACACACACACACACACACAAACACACGTACACACACACGTACATACACATACCCACACACAGACACACACATACACACACACACACACACACACACCCCTACAAACACAGACACACATTTCAATATTTTATTAGTCTCTTCACCCTGTGTGCCCAGACCAAACACTTTCAGGACTTAATTATTAAAACCTGTATAATATAACAGACACAAGTTCCTGAAACGTTGTTTATGTTCTCTTTGAAAATCTCAATTATCTCGCGCGCGCGCGCGTGTGTGTGTGTGTGTGTGTGTGTGTGTGTGTGTGTGTGTGTGTGTGTGTGTGTGTGTGTGTGTGTGTGTGTGTGTGCTGATACGTGTGTTCGTGTGATGACGCGTGTACGACTTTGGCTGCAAAATTACACATTATGCAAGCAGTCATAACAGTTCTGCTGTTTTTACCCCGAACTTTATAATTCAAACACATTCTTCTTTTTTATTAAAAAAAAAAAATTTCAAACACCTATCCGCAGTTCGTGCTTGCTTTCAGCCAATGAGAGACTGGACTGCATGACGTGGTCACGTGACGACCTCATCCAAAAAGATGGCTGTACTCTTTCAGGGATTTGCAGATTTGTGGACATTGCGTCTTATCCCTAGAAAATGAAATAAGCAATACATTAAAGAATAAGACAATGATTTAAAGACTTTACCCCGTGAAAACTCCACTTAAGGACCCCCCCCCCTCCCACACACACCTCATTTTGTATGTGAACATGACACGGCCGTGTTCTGCTGTTCATTCGAGGCAAACATACCCATACGTTTTACGTTGAAATGTTTACTTTGCTTCTCTAGCAGACAGACAGACACACACACACACAGACAGACAGACACACACACACACACAGACACATACACACACACACACACACACACACAAACAGACACATACAAACACACACAGACACATACACACACAAACAGACATACACACACACACAAACAGACACACAGACACAGACACACACACACAATCACACACAGACACACGCACACACACACACACAGTCACAGACACACACACACACACACACACACACACACACGCGCGCGCACGCGCTGGGCACTCTCGCGCCCTTATTGTTCTATCACATTGATTGAAGTTGTTATCAAGCAATCTTCGACGAAGCCCGGAGTATGGCAATAAAACGCCTAAACATAGAAGAAGAATAAAATGTTCATTGTACGTCGACTATATGACCTTGGTAACGGACGAACATACAGATAATCACGAGTCAATCAAAAGTACAAGAAGAAGTTAGCTCTGGCATGCCTTGACTCTTCAATATCAAAATGGCAAGAGAGGATTCAAAATTTAAAAACTCACGTTGTACAGATCCCACAAACTACGTCATAACTGTTCTGTTGACGTCTGTTTCTGTTGTTGTTGCTACTGCTGGCTCTACGGCCAACGTCCGACCGAAGCGAGTGCACGGTGTACTGCGCTATCGGGGAGGCCTGCATGCTGTGGTGTTGAAGGTTCAAAACCAGCAGCAGTACTACTGTAACCACGACTGTCAGCCTTCTCTCCATCTGTGGAGACAAAATACATGAACAAATAAATCACTAACTAACTAAATTCTTCAAAGGCACAGTAAGCCTGACAGTATATGTGATGGTTTACGGGAGGCGTACTGTGCCTTTAAGCAATTGGCTATCTAACTACCCCACTCACTCACTCACAGAAAGAAAAGACAGAAAGAAGTAAAGAAAGAAATAGACAAAGAAAGAGAGAAAGAAAGAAAGAAAGAAAGAAAGAAAGATCGCAACAACAAAAAGATACAAAGAAACAAAGAAAGAGGTAAAGACATAAATCAAACTTGCTACCCTCACAAATTCAGCACACTACCTTGTTTTGTGTGAAACCTCTTCTACTGCATTCAAGCACACTCCCTGACTCATGAATACATCCGTGTCCTTCCTATTCACGGATAAAAGGTAAAGCGGTACGAACTACGCTTGCAACATCAAAAGAAACCATTAAAGAGTACAAGTGTGACTCAGAGTTGAGCAATATCTGGCTTGAAAGACCCTTCCTTCAAACACAGCCCTTAGCAGTTGTTACTTTCAACTATTGTGCTCCCAAGGACACAGTTACAAACCGACGCTGTCTAACTCACTCACTCACTCACTCACTCACTCACGCACTCACTTGCTCTTCCACTCACATTTCTTACTTTCAACTATTGTGCTCCCAAGGACACAGTTACAAACCGACGCTGGCTAACTCACGCACTCACTCACGCACTCACTTGGTCTTTCACTCACATTTGTTACTTTCAAATATTGTGCTCCCAAGGACACAGTTACAAACCGACGCTGGCTAACTCACGCACTCACTCACGCACTCACTTGGTCTTTCACTCACATTTGTTACTTTCAAATATTGTGCTCCCAAGGACACACAAACCGACACATGTGTCACGTAGAGAAACAGGGAGACAGACAGACAGACACTACAATCTTCAGAAACTCCTGAACAAACTTGTCCTTTTGAGGAATGTCTGCCATTAGAAAACCCGCATTGCACTGTATCCGAAAGGTATGATTGAAAGACATTTATGGACGGAGATTTGCAAGATATAGAAATATTTTTCAGCGTAAAAGCCTGTCCTTTATTGAGCCCGAAGTCGACTTCGCGAAGACTACGCGAAGTCTTTTTACTGGCGAAAACTCAGTTCTAAAGCTTCGTGCAGTCAGCTTCGCGAAGTATACTTCGCGTAGTCGCTTCGCCCAGTTAAGGACACACTCTAGATGGAGGAATGCACTAAATCAAAAACCTTCTTAAAGTCCAGAAAAACAGCATCTACAACTGCGGAACAATTGTTAGCTATTTGCCATGTGTCACAAAGTTTCGTGAGAGCAGTCTGACAAGAAAGTTGTGGACGGAAAACCGGACTGGACGAGATGTAAGAGATAATAACGTTCCAAATAAGTGTGTAGGTTATTGTGAACATGTTTTCCGAGTGGTTTGAACAGAATAGGCACCGGCACGGTTGGCCTAGTGGTAAGGCGTCCGCCCCGTGATCGGGAGGTCGTGGGTTCGAACCCCGGCCGGGTCATACCTAAGACTTTAAAATTGGCAATCTAGTGGCTGCTCCGCCTGGCGTCTGGCATTATGGGGTTAGTGCTAGGACTGGTTGGTCCGGTGTCAGAATAAGGTGACTGGATGAGACATGAAGCCTGTGCTGCGACTTCTGTCTTGTGTGTGGCGCACGTTATATGTCAAAGCAGCACCGCCCTGATATGGCCCTTCGTGGTCGGCTGGGCGTTAAACAAACAAACAAACAAACAAACAAACAAACAAACAGAATAGGCAACAGTAAAATATGTTTAAAACAATTTGTATGTGTTTATTACACGGCCGTGTTCTGCTGTGTGTGTGTGTTCTGCTGTTCATTCGAGGCAAACATAACAGTTAAGACTTTCGTTTTAGGTAGCGAAATACCTTTGGCATGTTTAAGTAAATGTGGAAATATGCTTAAATTAGAAATCGTTTTCCCAACTTCATGTATAGCAATGCGGCGAATTGTGAACATGTCCCAATCTGTAGGTTTACCTCCAAAAAGTATTTTAGTAACGGCGAACGGAAGACTCATATTCATCACTTTTAACTCTGTCTTGGGATCAGAACTATAATAAATGTCACGGGAATGTACCAAAGCAAGACCAAGTAAAACTGAGATTGAAAGACAGAAATAGAGGTCATTTAGACAGACAGAGACAGACAGACACAAGAAGACAGACTGATCGACAGACAGACACTCCCCCAACCACTGTCATCAGGATCAAAGGGTCCTAGGACACTCCGTCCATGCGCGGAACTGATTTTAACTCTTGAACTGTTGACTGACGAACAATCCAAAGTTCGGCGAGAGATTTATTTCTCGGAGTCAACTTGGTACAGACTTTATTCGGCGTCCGAACAGCCCCGTGTGTACACATGCGCACGACAAAGATCCTAAGCTCACGGCGAAAGTCTCAAGGCTTTCAAAAAACGAAGACACACATTCATCATCTCCCGTCTCTCGTGATCATGATCGTACGAGTATCTCGATACGTTGACGAGAGAAGCCCAGTACTGGTGTGTCGAAGAAGACAGCCGCAGTGGGCTTGTTTGACTATCACATATCCTGAGCGTAGCACAAATACCTGTTGCAGTTTTGTTCAACTGGTCTGAGAGGACGTTAAACTCGATTATAGTTAGTCAGAAACAAACAGACAAACAGGTTGACAAATTGTCTGATGAATGCAGTGAGGTTAAGAAAGAAAGAGACAGGCATACAAGCAGGTGGACATACGCTCTGTCAGACGAAGAGATAAAGAGAGAGCTGTTCATATCAATAAAGGAAATAGACAAACAGATATGCAAGTTGACCGGCGAACACAAAAATACAAAGTAAAACAGCCATGCAGAGAGCTCGAGGCTAGTCAAGAAAGAAAGAGACAGGCAGGCAGGTTGACACATAAAGAGAGAGCTGTTCATACATGCATCAACAAAGGAAATAGACAAAAAAACAGTTGGGCAAATGGAGCGAAAACAAGTCGCGTAAGGCGAAAATACAACATTTAGTCAAGCTGTCGAACTCACAGAATGAAACTGAACGCAATGCAATTTTTCAGCAAGACCGTATACTCGTAGCATCGTCAGTCCACCGCTCATGGCATTGACAAGAAGAGCGGGGTAGTAGTTGCGCTGAGAAGGATAGCACGCTTTTCTGTACCTCTCTTCGTTTTAACTTTCTGAGCGTGTTTTTAATCCAAACATATCATATCTATATGTTTTTGGAATCAGGAACCTACAAGGAATAAGATGAAAGTGTTTTTAAGATGATTTGGACAATTTAATGTTGATCATAATTTTTATATTTTTAATTTTCAGAGCTTGTTTTTAATCCAAATATAACATATTTATATGTTTTTGGAATCAGAAAATAATGAAGAATAAGATGAACGTAAATTTGGATCGTTTTTAAACAATTTTTTTTTACAATTTTCAGATTTTTAATGACCAAAGTCATTAATTAATTTTTAAGCCACCAAGCTGAAATGCAATACCGAAGTCCGGCCTTCGTCGAAGATTGCTTGGCCAAAATTTCAATCAATTTGATTGAAACATGAGGGTGTGACAGTGCCGCCTCAACTTTTACAAAAAGCCGGATATGACGTCATCAAAGGTATTTATCGAAAAAAAGAAAAAAATGTTCGGGGATATCATTCCCAGGAACTCTCATGTAAAATTTCATAAAGATCGGTCCAGTAGTTTGGTCTGAATCGCTCTGCACACACACACGCACAGACACACACACATACACCAGGACCCTCGTCTCGATTCCCCCTCTATGTTAAAACATTTAGTCAAAACTTGACTAAATGTAAAAACGAGAAAAAATAAGTAAACTAGACATGCAGTGAGGCTAATAGAGAAAGAATGAGACAGGCAGGCAGGGTGGCACTCGCTCTGCGCCAGATGAATAAATAAAGAGACAGCTGTACGTTGATATCAATAAAGGAATCAGACAAACAGATAGGCAAATGGACTGGCGAACAAAAAATACAAAGGAAAATAGACATGCAGTGAGGCTATAAATAGAGAAAGAAAGAGACAGGCAGGCAGATCGCCACACGCTCTGCTAGATAAAGAAACAACGAGTCAGCTGTTGTCACCACTGTGTTGACATGACATATGGTAATTTACATGGCGTACGATCGTGCACGGAATGCACACCAGTTTCAAAGAGATCCATTATTATTCAGAAAAGGAGCAAATAAGGGCTCCGGTGCAAACTTATTCCTTTCTGGGAGTTTTGAAGTTTTCTTAGTTCTACAGGTTCGTTGCAGTCATGGACAAAAACCGTCCACCAAAATCGGAAAGCGGGATATCATGAAATAGCTATTAAAAAATACCAGCTAAATACACAGGTGGGAAAGCATCGATATATATTTAATGTTATCTAAGTTACTTACCTCAGCTGCCAATAACTTGTTGAATAATTGTGCATGATATTTGTATAAGATTGAATAATTGTAAAGCAATACCATACATGCTGTTTGACAGTATAATATTGAAACATATACAGCACAAGCGGAGATGTAACCTCCCCCTCCCACGTTCTTTGCCGTTTCTGCGGCCCACTTTTGTGCGTATTTCACTTCCTGTTCCTTGACGCTGCTCTTTAAAAAAAACATGCTGAAATATCTTTGACTCATCTGCGCTTCTTCTTTGTCATGGGTTGAAACTCCCATACGTGTATGAACGTGTTTACCCCGACATTCAGGCGCGGCTTTCGGGGGAAGCATGCTGGGTTCAACAACTCTGGCATAGATTACAGGATAGATAGAGATAAATGTTGCTGTTTTACGCCCTCACGGTGAAACCATTTGGAGCATGTTCCCGGGTATTACCCCGACTTTAGATGAAATACCTAGTTGTATTCGTTTTTAGGTGTATTCAGCCACCTGCACTTATGGCAGCATGACCGAGGTCTTTTATGTGCCACTGTGGTGACACGAGGGTGGGTCATGGATACCGTCTCTGAGTCTGCACATAAAGTTGACCCGTGTCCGTCCCGGCCTGGATTCGAACCCGTGACTCTAGGTTTTGAAGTCCAGTGCTCTACCACCTGAGCTACCATCCCTCAATTTATTAAACATGTTCACCTAGAGCTTTGAAACTGTGCACACTTGATGACCTCCAGATATGACTTAGGTATGGTCGATCTTCGGCACATTTAAAAGGTCATGGCGCAGGGTTCTGGTTGGAAAATGAAAAATGACATTTTCTTGAACGTTCGTCAGTAAGCTAGTGTGTCCGAGATGGCAACCTCCCTCACAATACGAGAGCTCGAAAAGATTAAATAAATAAAGACGTGCCTCGTGCTTTAATTTTCAAATACAACAAGAACACATACATTCAGAGCTAGAGGATTATGTTCTATCGTAAACTCATAATTTGCAGACGACTGACGTATTGGACTTATTCTAGAGTGTCAGAATGGGAAAAAGAACCATGTTTTCTATTAATAAAAGCCGTCATAGCTGAACAAATTCAGTTAACGAATCTCAAATATTGGTTCGGATTTGAATATACATACCATCCGTCATAAACAAAATCATAAAAAACAATATGGGCAGAAACGTTTAAGTGCAGATCTTTTCCTTTTCGGAGTTATGGCCAGCACAGACCATACAAACCATGATAGGGAGCTAAAGCAATCCAAACGCAATGCAAACGCAATGTTTTCGTGACACAAACAATTACGAACTAGCTACCGACTGTATATTGTGTTATTGTATTTGTCAGACTTGATTGTACCAAGTCCCTACACATGTTGTAATGCGCTTAGAGCCAAATATTTTTGTTTTTTGTAAGGGATAGGCGCAATATAAATACACTTTATTATTATTATTATTATTACCGATTTCTGTTCTTGTGTTTTTGTGTTACATATACATATTAAATGAATTGATGAACACATTCATCACTTGCTATTGTGCAGTGAGAACACATTCATCACTCGCTATTGTGCAGTGAGAACACATTCATCACTTGCTATTGTGCACTGAGAACACATTCATCACTTGCTATTGTGCAGTGAGAACACATTCATCACTTGCTATTGTGCAGTGAGAACACATTCATCACTTGCTATTGTGCACTGAGAACACATTCATCACTTGCTATTGTGCAGTGAGAACACATTCATCACTTGCTATTGTGCAGTGAGAACACATTCATCACTTGCTATTGTGCAGTGAGAACACATTCATCACTTGCTATTGTGCAGTGAGAACACATTCATCACTTGCTATTGTGCAGTGAGAACACATTCGTCACTTGCTATTGTGCAGTGAGAACACATTCATCACTTGCTATTGTGCACTGAGAACACATTCATCACTTGCTATTGTGCAGTGAGAACACATTCATCACTTGCTATTGTGCAGTGAGAACACATTCATCACTTGCTATTGTGCAGTGAGAACACATTCATCACTTGCTATTGTGCAGTGAGAACACATTCATCACTTGCTATTGTGCAGTGAGAACACATTCATCACTTGCTATTGTGCAGTGAGTTCCACAGGACCGCACCAAAATAAAGAAGGCTTAATTTGACAAGGACGGGCGCAATGGCTTGGTGATAAGACGCCGGCCTCCAAAGCGGAAGGTCGTGGGTTCGAATCCCGGCCGCTCTTGGTGGGTTAAGGTGGAGATTGTTCAAATCTCCCAGGTCAACTTATGTGCAGACCTGCTAGTGCCTTTCCCCCTGCGTGTGTACACGCGAACACAAGACCAAGCACGCACGGAAAATATCATGTAATTCATATCAATGTTCGGTTGGTTAAAGAAAAACTAAAATACCCAGCATGCTTCCCCCGAAAGTGGCGTATGGCTGCCTAAATGGCGGGGTAAAAGCGGTCATACACATAAAAATCCACTCGTGCAAACTCGTGGGAGTTTCAGCCCGCGAACGCAGAAGAAGAAGAAGAAAGAAGAAGAAGAGAAGAAGAAGAAGAAGAAGAAGAAGAAGAAGAAGAAGAAGAAGAAGAAGAAGAAGAAGAAGAAGAAGAAGAAGAAGAAGAAGAAGAAGAAGAAGAAGAAGAAGAAGAAGAAGAAGAAGAAGAAGAAAGAAGAAAGAAGAAAGAAGAAGAAGAAGAAAAAAGAGAAGAAGAAGAAGAAGAAGAAGAAGAAGAAGAAGAAGAAGAAGAAGAAGAAGAAGAAGAAGAAGAAGAAGAAGAAGAAGAAGAAGAAGAAGAAGAAGAAGAAGAAGAAGAAGAAGAAGAAGAAGAAGAAAAGGTCAATGCGTGGAGTCCGTGTTGATTTTCAGTCTAGTGTAGTTCAAAATAAAATTATCACGTAATGTCTCTAGGCATTTCCTGACATCATTTTGTGCATCATAACACCTGTATTATACTTTCATCTTTTTTGAAATGGTATTATATGCAATGTTTTATAATCAGATTCTAACGGAGAGTGATTGTTAACATAGTTAGCTTAACTGCTCTTCTGTGGAGACTAGCTAAAGGTTTTAATACATTAGCACTTGCACAATCCCACCCAGTGGATGCATATAGTCAGTACTTGTCAAAATGTGATTGTAACAAACGATCTTACGCGAGTGAAGATTCAAGAAGTTTTCAATTTTCGATAACTGATTTTGTTTTGAAACAGTCTTACAGATAGATTCAATGTCGTCAGTCCATGAACAATTATTATCAAGGATTTTATGGTTTGCCACTTCTTCAAATACTTGATTTGTAATACAACGGGGCGGAATGGTTGATGATAGATTTTGTCGTTTCTGTCGTGTGTTTATAATCATAAATTTAGTGTTGGTGTGATTAAGAAACATATGGTTCAACTGAGCAATTCAGTAGTGCATGTATGCTTTCTTGGATAGTTTTTGAAAGGACTGGTGACTAGAATGCATAGTTGTGTCATCTGCAAACATCTCGCAGTTTTTGCGCAAGCAAAGTGGGAGATCGTTGATATAAATAAAAATTAAAATAACGGGCCTAAAACAGACCCCTGTAGGACCCCATATTTCAGAGTAATTTCATTTGAATATAATGCGTTAGCAAATGTAATTTGTTTTCTATTCAAAAGAAGCGATTGAAGAAAATTAATGTTGGTACAATGTATGCCATATATTGACAGTTTCCTGACGAGAAGAGAATTCTCAATAACATCAAAGGCTCTTGCAATATCCACAAACCGTGCTGCAGAAAATTGTATTGGAATTAATGCTAGTAAGCCATTGATCAGTAAGATGTATAAGAGCTGTATTACATGAGTGCTTTTTCTTAAAACCAGATGTTTGGGATTAATTAAAAAATTTCATCAAAATGTGATAGGATATGTTTGTATATATAAATTATATGCTTTTCAAAGGGTTTGGAAAATCGTAAAAGTATTGAAATAGGCCTGTATTTAGAAGGATCAGAAGAATCCCCTGATTTTAAGAGAAGAATTTACCTTCACTTGCTTAAAAGCAGTTTGAAAACAAGAGGTGGCAATGCACACATTATAAATGCATGTCAAGGTGTCAATGATTACAGGAGTAGATATGTTCAATATTTTGCTGTCCATTCTATCCTCACTACGGGTTCCTGTTTGTTTTGATGAATTAGTGAGAAAGAAAAAAGAGAGAACAGGAAAGAGATAGAGGGAGCAAGAGAGCACGCGCGCGAGAGAGAGATAGATAGAGAGAGAGAGAGAGAGAGAGAGAGAGAGAGAGAGAGAGAGAGAGAGAGAGAGAGAGAGAGAGAGATGAGAGAGAGAAAGAGAGAACCACACATTCAAAACACATAGCAACTGCCAAAGGGTCGTGTTGATGCTATTAAGCCTCTATAATGACTTGTCATGGACTTCTCAGGTTTTGTCACCAATACTTTGTTAGTAACAAGTCACGCTCGTCTTAGGTCTAACGGAAATTGAACAGGAACCGTGTTTGAACGACAGCGACATTGCATCACTATAAAAGCGAGTAGATGCATATTGATTCTACATAGCCAGGCAACGAAGACAAAATAAGACAAAACAGCACATTCAAACCTGACAGCGAAGACACAAATAACAAAGTGTCAGGTTTTCTCGGCAAAGCCTTCAGTGACTACCTTTTATAATTAGGCACCGTCTATACATCAATGTGATGTCTATTAGCCCCAGCGGGAATATAGCCTGTAGGTATATATATATATCAAAATATATATTGGCAATCAGCAAACAAATGTATGAGAAAATGTGAGGCATGATGAGATATTGAGACATGATATTGGTAATAAGAGTAACGACAGTTTTTATTGTTTTTACGTATGATGTTTCAGTTTTTGTTACATTTAGTCAAGTTTTGACTAAATGTTTTAACATAGAGGGGGAATCTAGACGAGGGTCGTGGTGTATGTGTGTGTGTGTGTGTGTGTGTGTGTGTGTGTGTGTGTGTGTGTGTGTGTGTGTGTCTGTGTGTCTGTCTGTCTGTCTGTCTGTCTGTGCGTGTGTGTGTGTAGAGCGATTCAGAGTAAACTACTGGACCGATCTTTCTGAAATTTTACATGAGAGTTCCTGGGTATGATATCCCCAGATGTTTTTTTCATGTTTTCGATAAATGTCTTTGATGACGTCATATCCGGCTTTTTGTAAAAGTTGAGGCGGCACTGTCACACCCTTCAGCTTGGAGGCTTAAAAATTAATGAATGACTTTGGTCATTAAAAATCTGAAAATTGTAATTAAAATTATTTTTTTATAAAACGATTCAAAATTACGTTCATCTTATTCTTCATTATTTTCTGATTCCAAAAACATATACATATGTTATATTCGGATTAAAAACAAGCTCTGAAAATTTAAAATATGAAAATTATGATTAAAATAACATTTTCGAAATCGATTTAAAAACAATTTCATCTTATTCCTTGTCGGTTCCTGATTCAAAAAACATATAGATATGATATGTTTGGATTAAAAACACGCTCAGAAAGTTAAAACGAAGAGAGGTGCAGTAAAGCCTGCTATGCACCACAGCGCAACAACTACCGCGCTAAACAGGCTCGTCGATTTCACTGCGTTTTACACGAGCGGCGGACTACGGTCATTGTGAAAAAATGCAGTGCGTTCAGTTTTATTCTGTGACTTCCACAGCTTGACTAAATGTAGTAATTTCGCCTTACGCGACTTGTTGTTGTCTTTATTCGTAATTTTTCTTTTTATAAATATTACTTTTCTTGACGTCGAAAACCCCCACATATTTGTAACTTCTATCTTTCTTTCTTCTTTTTCTGTATTTCCTTTCTGACTAATATTTCTTTTCTTTCTTTCCTTTTTACTTTCTTTCTACTTTCGTTCTTTCTGTCTTTCTTTCTTTCTTTCCTTTTTATATTCTTTTTTCTTTCTTTCCTACTTTCTTTCTGTATTTCCTTCTTTCTTTTTTTCTTTCTTTCCCCCTTTCCTTGCTGTTCTTCTCTCCGTTCTGCTTTCACTGGTCCTTACCGTTTTCGTCTATTTTTTTTCTACCACTTTTTTCTTTTAATATTTTGCGTGGGAGGTTTAAAAAAGAGCAATAAAAAAATATCAAACAGAAAAAAACCGTCATAATCTACTAGGCAAACGGCGAAGCGAATGATAAACGACAGGTGTGTCCACTTCTCATGTCCTTTGTAGTTTGGAGTGATTTCCATCTTCATAGATAGCGGCCTTTTACCGTGTGATGTGTATGTACGGTGAGATCAAAGTCAGGTTTTTTTGCTGACGCTGTTGTGATTGAATAATTCAGTGCTGTCAGCGCAGCTTCACGGGAGATGATTTATGAGTGTGCTTACTTTACAGCGTGGAGGTGTGCTAGGATGTGTTTTCGAGTGCAAGACAGAAAGAAAAAAAGAAAGACAGAAAGAAAGACAGAAAGACAGCAAGCAAGAAAAAGAAGAAGTAAGAAAGAAAAGAAGAAGAAGAAGAAGAAGAAGAAGAAAAACAACAACAACAACAACAACAACAACAACAACAACAACAACAACAACAACAACAACAACACCACCCGTTAAATCCCTAAAACCCCTTAATACTAAACCGGGTAAAACAGCCCAATAGCTGAATAAACACGAGGAGTATAGTTTACTGTTACCTTGATACAAATTATAAAAACAAATCCAAAATCATCCTGAGTCGCTAAAACCACACGCTTTGCAGCGAACAGACACACAGAGAGATAGAAAGAGAAAGGCTGGTATACGATATTTGTATTGTTTACCACAATACGACATTTTACACAGATCGAGACAGTCAGTTTTCTCCGCGACCGCGCTAGAGCTCGATTTTAACAATGTCTATCAAGATACGTGTGTTAAATAAATGTCATATTGTGGTCAAAAATAAAAATAGCATTTAATATGTATCTATCCATTTTCGATCGAATTCTTGTTATTTGTGACCCTCAACCACGGAATGAGTCGCATGTCACCTCGCGCGGTTCTGCGCTAGGCTTGACATAAGTCCGGGGGAACTGTTGTAACAGTGTGAGGGTCACCTTAGTCACAGGCTTATAACTCGACAAGTTTTCGCTCTTTTCTAAAACGGGTTTCACCACTGGATAGAGCATAAAACACTCCTTAGAAAAATGTAAAAATATGAAAATCATGCAAAGGTGACATGCGACTCATTTCGTGGTGGAGGGTCACATTTGTACAATATTAAACGTACCAAAACGAGCACTCTTTTGTAGTCTAGGCCAGCCTCCAAAGTATGAGTTTCCAGTATTCACTCGATTTAATGTTCTACCTTTACCCCATTGACAATGTTCATACGGAAATAGAAAGACAGAGATAGGAAGACCGAAAGAATGAAGACGAGTAAAAACAGCACCAACGACGGTGACGCTTCAAACAGATGGAGTAAAGGTAGTCTAGTTTTAAGACTCAAAGACTCAAAATTTTACTGTCCTTATAAAAACAAGGAAAATCGTCATGCAGTGTCAGGCGACCACAGACATAAAATACATCACATTTACTCAGAATTAAGGATCGCAGATAGCGACTGAGCTGCGCCCACACTTTTACTTTGTTGGGGATATTCAGTGTTGCGGTAAAACGCGCGTATAAACAAACAGACAAACACACAAAGAATGAAAGAAAGAAAGGAAGAGGGTAAAAAAGGCACACACACACACACACACACACACACACACACACACACACACACACACACACACACACACACACACACACACACACACACACACACACACACACACAAAACAGAGAAAGAAAAAGAAGAACAATAAAAAACACAACACTAACAAAAGCAACAAATAACCACAAACCACGCCGATGCCAACAGTAGGAATAAATAATAACAGCAGCAACAACTTACCTTGTAAACACAAGTTCGCCTTTTTTTGCAACAGTGTGAAAAGACCCGCTACGATTATTGCGTCTTAGCATACAGACTACAGGACAACAACTACAATTTCTAAAGCCTACATTTATACTAACAACAGCGGAAATAAGCACTTACCTTTGGAAAGTACGGCCTACTTCTGATACGCCCTGTTTGAAGACCGGAATACGCACGAAAGGATTCACTCCTGCGTATGTCACAGTCTCCGAACAACAGCAGGCGACAAAATCCGGCTGTCCTGGTTCGCCTGGCTTATAGCTTCCCTAGAAAGTAAGTGCACAACTTAATAATGAAAACAGGTGGGCAGCCGAGAGCCAAATAAAACAGGAGCCAGAGGGTAAAACGAATTTACACACACATAAACACGCACACGCACTCGCACACGCACGCACGCACGCACACACACACACACACACACACACACACACACACACACACATACTAGCACACACACACACACACACACACACACACACACACACACACACACACACACACACACACAACACAACACAACACAACACAAAGTGCTCTGCCGTTTAGTATGACGAGCACGTTTTCGGCCTTTCGTGATGAGATGAATATCGCTGTCTGGCGTGGATTGAAATCTCGTTCATTACGTCTTCCTCCTATCCCGGACAGTTGGCCTGGCATTAACTGCAGCTTGTGTGCTGAAAAATGGGAATGATTGTTTTTAATTATTGTAATTGTTTTTTTTAAGTAAAAGGGACAGCATTCTGACACAACTGACTTTCTGTGCGATTTAGTGTGTGTGTGTGTCTATGTGAGTGTGTGTGTTGGGGGGGATGTTGTGTGTGTGTGTGTGTGTGTGTGTGTGTGTGTGTGTGAGTTTGTCTATGTGTGTGTGTGTGTGTGTGTGTGTGTATGTGTGTGTGTGTGTGGGTGTGTGAGTGTGTAAATAAGCTTATGTGTGTGTGTGTGTGTGTGTGTGTGTGTGTGTGTGTGTGTGTGTGTGAGTGTGTATGTAAGCTTATATACATACATATGTTATATGAAGTTTTATTTCGCGCGCGTATCTCCAGACTCGGACTCAAGGCGCAGGGATCTATTTATGCCGTGTGAGATGGAATTTTGTACACAATACATCACGCATTCACATCGACTAGCAGATCGCAGCCATTTCGGCGCATATCCTACTTTTCACGGCCTATTATTCCAAGTCACACGGGTTTTTTTGGTGGACATTTTTTATCTATGCCTATACAATTTTGCCAGGAAAGACCCTTTTGTCAATCGTGGGATCTTTAACGTGCACACCCCAATGTAGTGTACACGAAGGGATCTCGGTTTTTCGTCTCATCCGAAAGACTAGCACTTGAACCCACCACCAAGGTTAGGAAAGGGGGGAGAAAATTGCTAACGCCCTGACCCAGGGTCGAACTCGCAACCTCTCGCTTCCGAGCGAAAGTGCGTTACCGCTCGGCCACTCATAATCCTCATATATATATGTACTAGAGGAATACCCGGCTTCGCCGGGGTGAATCGCGAGACAGAGACAGACAGCGTGGCGGTTCATCACAATCACCTCTGCAAGCGAAGTCCTGTCAAACGGGATTGAGCATTTTAGAGCTTATTTCTTAGCCCTATATTATCTGTTGTGGCTTCTCAAATGCCAGAACATACAGACAGACGAAAGCCGCTAGACCCCATCACAAACAGAACTCTACAATCAACAGGTTTTTTCCCACACACACACACACAAACACACACACAGAGAAGCCGTATATATATATGTATATCTATATCTATAAATATCTCATGACCTCCCTTCTTTGTCTCTGTTACTTCCGTATGGGTATATATGTTGTATTTTTATAGCTCAATAAATACATCATGGACTCAAAAAAATATATGATAGTGCAGATTCCGATTTGGGCGAAGAACTACTTTGCTCCCGACCTTTGACCTCGCGCCGAACAATGTGACACATTTGTATGAAGTTCCAAAATCGTATTGCACGGCTCAGAAAACCATATCAGTTGCACGCAAAAATGAATCTCAGAACTGATCTGATGTATGAGATGCAATAAGCAAACGTTTCTTTCATTATGAAAGCAATGCAGGTGGGAAAAAACGAACATTCAACTTACAAGATAACCAGATGCTAGCGAACCAAAACAAAAACACGAGTACCCTCCCCTTGCTTCGTTAGCAGACGACTTTTGAGAATCTGTCAGACCGTCCTTACCTGGCACGGTTGGGCTTCGCTATCATCAGCTGTTTCACGTGTTTTGCGAGCAAGTCTACTCTTTTGCCTGGCTCTGCAGTAAGTCCACATTGGCGATGAAGGTATCTAAGAACTTAACATGTGTGTATTTTTCCGTAATCCAGTCATATTCTTTCAAAATGCAATCAAGCGGCGGTGACAGACTTGGGTCCTGTTTTCCTCGCACCCATACCAGTTTAGGTTCATGCAAACACACTCGCAAAACATGTAGATACATTTCAAATAGGGAGCAAATGGTTAAATCTACATATGTGTTCCCTAAAATTTGCTTCTCTGTCAATAAGACTAATTGTATAATAATGCGTTCGAAAAAAACAACGTGGAATCGATTCTGAATCGAGTCGAGTAAGCCAAATGGGGGCCAAACCGGTTTCCCCGTTCCGCCGACCTGAAACGCAAAAGAATTGTGCGCTTCAACTAAATGGATTTCTATACGACTTCATTACTTTCTTGCAACTTATGAACCTTTACTTAAAGCTTTTAAACGGTCTGAAAGTAGTGTTACCGCGTACTTATAGATGCACTCATTCGTTTTATTTTTTCAGCGACGGTCACTTAGTTTAAGGTTGCAAAAAGGCCAAGTCTCGCTGAAAACACTGTTTCACACTCCACAGATCGCAACAGTGCCGCTAGTAATCTACACTTTGTGTTTGATGGTAGAATGGGATATACAGACTACAACACTCGTGGTTTCTTATATGGCTTGTATTTCAGTCAAGACCCAGCGGGAATATCAATCGAGAGCCACTCGCCAAAGGCTCGTGTCTCCCGATGATATTCATCCGCTGGGTCTTGACTGAAATACAAGCCATATAAAAAACCACTCGTGTTGTAACCTATACATATATAGAGATAGGTGAGAGTGTATTTTTCGCGTGGCTATAAATTGATTCGACCTTTTCACTTTGACAGTAAGAACAACTTACGGGTGCAAGGGAAGCGTTCTGGACAGCGCAGTGACATTCTAAAAATAGTACCTCAGAAACGGGAATTTGGGGTGAACGGCGCGACAGAGACAGACAGCGTGGCGGTTCACCACAATCACCTTTGAAAGGCGAAGTCCTGTCAAACGGGATTGAGAATTTTTGAGCTTATTTCTTAGCCCTATATCATCTGCTGTGGCTTCTCACATGCCAGAACATACAGACAGACAAAAGCCGCTAGACCCCATCACAAACAGAACTCTATAATACATAGGTTTTTGCCCACACACACACACAAACACACACACACACAGAGAAGCCGTATATATATATGCATATCTGTATCTATAAATATATAGAGTTAGGTGAGAGTGTATTTTTCGCGTGGCTATAAATTGATTCGACCTTTTCACTTTGACAGTAAGAACAACTTACGGGTGCAAGGGAAGCGTTGTGGACAGCGCAGTGGACAGCGCAGTGACATTCTAAAAATAATAGTAACTTACAACTGAACGGGAAAGCCACACGAAGGAAGGGAGATAAACGCCAAACACTGGAGAAGATAAGGAAGAGTTACTTATAATGGTGAAATGAACACAAAAACGAAAATGAGTTCAGCGCTGCGCGCTGAGAGCACGTGTTGAAATATCTCATCGATGATATTGTGTCCGGGGTGTAGCTGAATACGGTGTCCAAATTTGAAAAAGATCCACCGAGAACTTTGGCGTTGTGATGT
>NC_090258.1:39697900-39730400 GCF_037325665.1 Littorina saxatilis
TTTTTTAAGTCCAAGATTGGTGCATGCGCATTGACCGCAAAGAGAAGGATTGTTCAGCAAAGGTTTCAGTTCGTGACACCGGCGCCACGTGTAAACAAAGCGTTGCCCCGCCAACATCACGGTAAGTGTCCCCAATTCAAAGCAAAATGTGTCTCTTTGAAATCACGTACGGCTTAAATTTATGGTTGTGGGAATGAGTAAGGTTTGTATTTAGTATAATTATGTGTGGTTTTCAACGAAAAATATACACGTTAACGAACATACCAACCGATTTGCTGTAGATCGGTCCTCACTCAAGCATGTTCGCCCACTTTCATCCCATCCTACACGCCTTTTTGTCGATAAATGGACTGTCAAGCCAAACGATTATGTTCATTGATGTGTCCTGCGTTCATATGTAAAATATCACCATTCAAAACGGTCTGTATTGTGCACAATAGCGTTTATATTGCTATTCTGACACAATTTATTTAGTTGAAAACATGTTTTTGTCATCAACAACTACCAGAGTGCTCCATGTTGCCTATTGCAGACGAAGGTTTAGTGCACATATCCCTTTGCGCATGTATCCACGGTAATCACCGAACATTGAAAAACCCAGAGACATCCCGTATCACGGAGAAGACACGAGATTCCCGAATGTTTGGCATTACGTCAATATGCCAGGTTTTATATATGACAGCACGTATCATGCTTACGTTTTATTCCATGTATCGTTCGAAAACCGGCACGGTTGGCCTAGTGGTAAGGCGTCCGCCCCGTGATCGGGAGGTCGTGGGTTCGAACCCCGGCCGGGTCATACCTAAGACTTTCAAATTGGCAATCTAGTGGCTGCTCCGCCTGGCGTCTGGCATTATGGGGTTAGTGCTAGGACTGGTTGGTCCGGTGTCAGAATAATGTGACTGGGTGAGACATGAAGCCTGTGCTGCGACTTCTGTCTTGTGTGTGGCGCACGTTATATGTCAAAGCAGCACCGCCCTGATATGGCCCTTCGTGGTCGGCTGGGCGTTAAGCAAACAAACAACAACAACAACAAATCGTTCGAAAGTCTGACTTTTATCGGGGATAGGGATTCGCCGCGTGTGAAGACTGCGGTAAATCTGTGAATGATAAGAGAACACGGATTGTCTCAGAAGAAAGTCAACGACTAAATGTTTCAGACCCGTAACTTCATGTCAACATTGCAAACACTGGACGTTGCATATACAGAAAGGAGATATTTTCGTCGATCAAACAACACGGGTCAACTTTATGTGCAGACCCAGAGACGGAAGCCATGTCCCACCCCCGTGTCATCACAATGGCACGTAAAAGACCTTGGTCATTCTGCCATAAGTGCAGGTGGCTGAATACACCTAAACACGCAGACACCTGGGTAGCGCGACTCCGTTGCTGCTAGCTTTCCACTGGGAGGAAGCGACCCGAATTTCCCAGCGATGGGACAATAAAGTCATGAAAATGAAAATGAAATGAACCAAATTCAGTGATGATGCTCAAGTTCGGAGCTCAATCCGTCAATCAATTTCACAACAAATTAATGTTCTTTGGCTTGATTACAGGGACTTGTATCAAAAATAAGTCAAGAATGCCACTAGATTCTGGGCTATGATTTGAACATGCTAAAGTTCAAGATTACCCAAAACTGTCCTCTCTACGTGTCGTAGGAAGCAGTACCAGGCTCTGCAGCTTAAGTATGTGACCAAGTGGAAGTATGCTGCTAATCCGTGTAGAAACCTGGACTGTCGGCGTTTACATGATGGTTTACACAGGGAGGCAGGTGTCTTTAAAATCACAGCCTTTGTCTGACACGGCGACTCGAACGTTTTCACAGAAAAGTACGTGTTAAGCTATGTGGTAAGCCAACTGTGTAGGATATGATGAAGCATTAGAACCAGAAGCGATGAACGATTGTCATCATTTTCATGACTTAACATTCAGAACGAGCTGGGTAACAAAAAGAGCTTGTCGGAAGGGAACAATAAGCCGTTTTCCATGGGGGCGGGAAGGTTACACATGGATAATCAAAAGCAAACCCAACGAACACACACACACACACACACACACACACACACACACACACACACACACACGCTCGCGCAATCACACGCATGCATACATACACGCACGCACACACACACACACACACACACACACACACACACACACACACACACGCACGCACGCACGCACACACACACACACGCACACACGTACACACACACACACACACACGCACGCACACACGTACACATACACACACACACACACACACACACACACACGCACGCACGCACACACACACACAAACACACACACACACACACACACACGCACGCACACACACACACACACACACACACACACACAGTGAGAGATAGAGGATGACAATCAAAGTGTATTTAGCAAATAACATTGGCTTGTCACCTCGGCAAAATAAGTTAGTGTCACAGCAAAGTGACACAGTAATGCGGAAATGTGTGTCATCATGTTCTATTTATAGGTTACATCCCCGCTTTTGGCTCCAACACCTTCTATATATATATATACGACTAGTGTCTGTCTGTCTGTCTGTCTGTCTGTTCGCGATGCACGGCCAAAGTTCTCGGTGGATCTTTTTCAAATTTGGACACCGTATTCAGCTACACCCGGGACACAACCTCACCGATGAGATATTTCAACACGTGCTCTCAGCGCGCAGCGCTGTGCGCGCTGAACCGATTTTTTGTTTTTTTTGTTTTTTTGTCGGGATCCACTACCAGTAACTCTTCCTTATCTTCTCCAGTGTTTTCAGCCGCGATTATCTCCCTTCCTCCGTGTGGCGTCAATCCATATTCCCGTTACTACGTTACTATTTTTAGAAGGTCACTGCACGTTACTATTTTTAGAAGGTCTCCAGTGTTTTGCGCGTTTATCTCCTTTCCTTCGTGCGTTCGCCGGCGTACACCCGGCAAAGCCGGGTCCCAGGCGCAGCCTGGTATTCGGCTCTACTTCTTCCCGGCGAAACCGGTACCCGGCGAAGCGGGTAATCATCTAGTATTTTATATTTACACCGACGTATTCTTCTTCAGCGTTCCAGAATTGTCTGGTTACGTGGGAGCTCGTTTTGCCCATTTGGGTTCCCCACACTATACTCTGAGAGCATAGTCAGCTTCACTCCGCTTTCGTTGAGTAGGCATGCTGGGTATTTTCGTGTTTCCATAACCCGCCGAACTCTGACATGGATTACAGGATCTTTTCCGTGCGCACTTGGTCTTGTGCTTGCGTGTACACACGAAGGGGGTTAAGTCACAAGCAGGTGTGCACATAAGTTGACCTGGGAGATCGGAAAATCTCCACTCTTAACCCACCAGGCGGCAGCGACCGCGATTCGAACTCACGACCTCCTGATTAGGAGGCCGACGTCTTACCACCACGCCACTGCGCCCGTCACACCGACGTATATTCGAGGTTGTGAAGGTTTCACTCTGTCTGTTGGTTTGTTGGTTTGTGTGTTTTTCCGCCCTTAGATATCTATTGTGTATGGGTCGATTGAGCTTAAAATTTGGCGTGTAGCTGCGAAGTTGGGTACACACGGCGTAGCGAAAGAGGTGATACAAACCTTTCAATGAAGTTCTAGGCCCACGTCTTGACTTCCATGTAGTATACGTTCACAGTTTGAAAGAGGTCAAGGTCAGTTCGTGCTCCCCCCCCCCCCTCTCTCTCTCTCTCTCTCTCTCTCTCTCTTGTTGTCAAGAACGTTTTCCTCCTATCCAAGTTAAAGCAATATACCGACAGAAGGACTCTGGAAATGTTCCACCATGCTCATGTAATGCCTCACATTAATTATGTTTCGACGCTCTGGGATGGCAGCAGTGATGTCCACTTGAAAAAGTTAGACTCTCTCTATCGTCGCTCGGCCAAACTCATCGTAAAGGATAATGCCTCAACAGATATGAAATTAAAAATGCTTAACTTTCTTCCACTGGAAAAGCATCTCAAGTTAAACAAAGCCATTTTCATGCATAAATTGTATCACGGTAAAGTGCCGATTTACATTACATCATTATTTAATAAAGCTACCCACAGATATGGGTCGGTCAACCTGATCCCACCAATTCCACGAATTGACCTGTATAAGACCAGTCTTGCTTTTTCGGGTACTTCAGTTTGGAATTCACTTCCATCATCCTTTAAGCACCTAAAGTCATTAAAAAGTTTTAAAAAATGTGTAAAAAACCACTTAATGTCTGAGTAGTTTAACGCCTTTTGACTTACCAAACTTAGTATTACGTCAAAAATATGCTGTGCATTGTATATTCTGAACATATTTTTTGTTACTCTATTGCTACATGTTCGATTGCCACCAGCTTGTAATTATAATTACCTGCATAGTATGCATTTGATTTTATGAATAACCACATATGTATGCTCTTCATGCCTCATCTTTATCATCATCATCATCATTATCATCATCATTATCGTCATCATCATCATCATCGTCATCTTTATTATCACGTTTTCCGACCTCCTTTTGTTGGTTAACATTTTAACTTTAATTTTTAATTTTTTTTTTTTTTTTTTTTTTTTAATTATATAATTGTGTGTCTATGCGTCCCAAGGACAGATTGTAAGAAAAGGCGTAGCCTTAAATCTAAATCCTTGTAAAATAAAGTTCAATTCAATTCAATTCAATTCTCTCTCTCTCTCTCAGCCAGTGTCTTTGTATCCATGCAAGTGATCATGGTGCATCACACCGCACAGGAGGACTGCCTTAAAGGCACAGTAAGCCTCCCGTAAACCATCACAGATACTGTCAGGCTTTTACACACAGTACAAACACCCTTTCTTTTATACACTCACCGCTCTTGAACATCCTAGGTGCCATCCGTAAAGAGCGAGCAATTTTCAAAGAATTTATTTTTGCGTGGTTTATCTTACCCCTGAGCCATCGCAAACCCGTGTGATCCAGTTTCCTTTTTTGGCAATGTAGTCGTCAGTTTGTGATTTCAATGCGAGTCGCTGTAAGCTTATCTGCAATAGCACGTTATTGTGTACCTCTGAATCTAAACGCAACAAACGGCTGCGATTCACACGAACTAAAGCGGTTGCATTTGACTATTCAGAGGTACGGGCGCTAGGCACAACCGTCGTCTGCTACGAGAAAGACGGTTTGCGTGACACGTTTCCGGGCTTTTCTTTTTTCAAACTTTCAAAACTTCGAATTGTACTGATCTTGTCTTGATGAAAAAAGAATTCGTTTATGATTTAAGAATGTTTGTGTAACAAGCTGTCAATTTATTATCTAGATTTTAAAAGTTAGTTCTAGCACCAAAATGAGGCGCCTGATTTCCTGATCAGACGGTCCACGAAAATAAACTGATTCTTTGAAAATTGCTCGCTCTTTACGTAGGGCACCTAAGATGTTCTCAAGAGATGAGTTACACACAGTACAAACACCCTTTCATTTAAACACTCACCGCTTGAGAACATCCAGGGTCCCCACTGGTTTTTAGAAACAAAATTCCATGACTTTTCCATGACTTTCCATGAGCCTCAATAACATTTTCCATGACTAGATCCACAGGTCACCATTTCCGAACACGCAAACTTTTTACGTCTTGTCACTGCCAGTTTTGACACTGGCTTGCTTTGCACTGAATTTGAGTCAGTTTCTACGCAGTGTCTCTTCGACAAGCAAGTCAAGCATTTGCTACGCAGTCAGATTATCGGTAATGTTTGCTGGTCCTGTCATTTCACTAAACTGGACCAGCCACTGTTTGTATCCATCTGCACTTTCGTAAATTCCGTTTCGTAACCGTCACTGTGACTTGACGAACTGTCATTTTTTTCACCGCCATACACAGTTCATTGCGAAGATCTTCCTCGGTAATTCGTTCCAATTTCGCATATTTTTTGTTGTCAAGAAACAACTCGAAAGAAAGTTTCAAACTCATCATCTTCCATCTTGCTTGTCGAAGCGCAAAAGTACTTTATCGATGCAAAATCAAAAGCAGAAAACTTCGACGAAACCGACTCAAATGCACCGCAGACGACACGACGAGATAACGGAAGGAAGTGAGCCTCGCTTTGGCTCAAGTGCCGTTAAAAATACCGTTATTCTCGTATGCAAATACGAACGAGAAGTTGGTCATACGAACAAGCCTTGTGCTGGCGACGCAAATCGCTACTGGCTGGCAAAGGGGGGGGGGGGGGGGGGGGGGGGGGGGGGGGGGAATGGCTGGGCAACAAAAATCACCGCTGGCGTGCTAAAGGTTAATTTTTTTTCTTTCTTATTGTTGTTAAATTCCATGACTTTCCATGACTTGAATTGAAATTACATGACTTTCCAGGCCTGGAAAATTAAAAATCAAATTCCATGACTTTCCAGGTTTTCCATGACCTGTACGAACCCTGACATCCTAGGTGCCCTCCGCAAAGAGCGAGCAATTTTCAAAGAATTTATTTTTGCGTGGTTTATCTTACCCCTGAGCCATCGTGAACCCTTGTGATCCAGATTCCCTTTTTCACAATGCAGTCGTCAGTTAGTAATTTGAATGCGACTCGCTGTGAGCTTATCTGTAATAGCACGTTATTATGTACCTCTGACTATGCACGAAACAAACGGCTGTGGTTCACAAGAACTCTCGCGATGGCTTTTGACTATTCAGAGGAACTGGCGATAGGCATAAACCGTCGTCTGCTACGAAAACCACGACCTTGCGTGACCCTGCTTCCGGGCGTTTCTTTTTTCAAACTTTCAAAACTTCGAATTGTACTGATCTTGTCTTGATGAAAAAAGAATTCTTTTATTATTTAAGAATGTGTAACAAGCTGTCAATTTATTATTTAGATTTTAAAAGTTAGGTCTAGCGCCAAAACGCACCACGGTCCGATTGTCTACTGAGACAATCCGCAAAATTAATTCTGTGAAAATTGCTCGCTCTTTACATAGGGCACCTAGGATGTTCCCGTTTGGTGAGCGTTCAAATGGAAGGGTGTTTGTACTGTGTAAAAGCCTGACAGTATCTGTGATGGTTTACGTGAGGCGCACTGTGCCTTTAAAAGTTCAACATGTCTTCATCGCACCGAACATTCGGGGGCGAGTTGCCACTAGGCGTCGCGGCAAATTGACACCCTGGACAGACAGAAAGCAAACCGAGCTTGAAGTCGGCTACTACAAAGCGGGGGAGGGAATCTGGAGGCTTAGCTGCGAGTTTCGTGCGTCATTCAAAGTCGTGGGAACAGTGGAGTCACGGTCGCAAAGGAAGGATGTAGGCCTATGCTTTATAGTTACATGTACCATGATCGAAACGTGATTTTCTGCAGTGAGCTATCAATAAAAATACATTCCGGGCTGCGAACTTAAATTGTTTTGAACAAAGTGTATTGTCACACATGTCTAGACAGGCCACGCAATTCCGACAAGATAAGACCCCGATCTCTAGTGTGCATGGATTTTCTAGCGTGCAAATACAAGCACAATGTGCGAAGTAGATTTACCGAGACAAAGAAGCCGCGGACTGGATTATGTGCCTATATCGCACGAAAACTTATTTTGGTAAATACGTACTATAGCATTGTACAGAAAACAACTTTCTGTAGTAAGTGTTTCTGTGGTACAATTGTTAAAATGATGGACTGTACTACCAAGATGAGAGCGTTCGTACAATGCAGAAACGTTCAGGATTTTTGTTAAGTAAAACGTGGAGGTAGGAGAATGTGTCTATGTACAGTGTGACCCAAAACAAATCCACCCTTTAAAATGCTAATAACTCCCACATGTATTAAGCGAAATACTTTATATGTGTAGTACATTAGCCTGGGATATGGGATAATAATTGCACAAAGTCTCACATATGTAGGTCAAGTGGTTTTAGTTTTACGCATTTAAAACAAAACATTTTTCAAATTCGAAGAATGACTCAAAAGTAGGAGGTTTGACACTGAGAAGAGGCCACACTCATCCGAGTTGACCCTCGAGACTCCCGCCTATGCTTGCTGTTTCAACTCATCTTTTGTCTGAAGATGATTTTTATTGCAAGGCCGTTCACAAAAAAAACCACAAATAAGAATCTGGAGGGCAAAACTCGTGTTAGTGTGGCTACCACTCAGGGCCAAACCTCGTATTTGTAAGTCAAATTCCGAATTTGAAACATCTGTAAAGGGTATACAAATTCAACCACTGGACCTACATACTTGAAAGTTTGTGACATTATCAACCCATATCGCAAGACAGTGCACACTTAATATGAAGTACTTTGCCAAACAAATGTAAGAGTTATTAGCATTTTTGTGGGTGTTAATTTTTGGGGGTCACCCTGTACTTTGCTTATGTTAAGGTGGAGAGTTATGCGCTTGCTGAAGAAGTTATTGTATGTTAATTAAAACTCTGAGTCATATGGGCTAGCATCAAAAGTGTTCATGTTCTTTTTTTTAAGAAAACGTGGATAGGTATGCGCTAGCCGAAGATTTTGTTTAATGTTTGTTGTTAATTAAAATTCGAAGTGATAATATGGACTAGCAGGAAAAGTTTTCCATGTACTTTTTTTTAATTAAAACGTGGAGTGCGTGTTATTGGCTAGATCGAGAAGGATTCCATGAATTCTGTGTATATAAACGTGGTGTTTTTTCTAGCAAGAAAGCGTTTCCATGATCGTTGTTAAGGGCTAATAAAACAAGCTCGTCCAATGTTTTCTGACTTAACACATGGGTTAAAAAAAACCTTCCAGAAGCTTTCTATATTTTCGGTGTGATTTAAAACGTGGAGATTTAAGAACTTCAAATATGAGCTTTTCCATGTTCTTTAAAGGAAAAATGGGTAGCGCCGTGTTCTGTATGGCAGCTCGCCTTCCTCAGGGAGAAAGCATCCCGAATGGCCATAAGGGTAACCTCACAGGCCGAATGTCCATAAGGGTAACCTCACAGGCCGAATGTCCATAAGGGTAATCTCACAGGCCGAATGTCCATAAGGGTAACCTCACAGGCCGAATGTCCATAAGGGTAATCTCACAGGCCGAATGTCCATAAGGGTAATCTCACAGGACTATATGAAATCTTATCCTTATCCTTTACGATTCAAAACGTGGAGTATTGGGAACTTTCAGAATAAGCTGTTCCGTGTTCTTAAGGACTAGCTGAAGAACATTTTCTATGTGTAATATATCTTTGCATTGCGACCGCACATGCAGGCACACACAACCACAAGTACAACACACACAGAAAAATAGACAGACCAAGAGACACGTCAAAAAACTCACACACACACACACACACACACAAACACACACACACACGCACACAAACACACACACACACACACACACACACACACACACACACACACACATACACACACACACGTTCGCACAACTCCCGTGAATAAAATCAAAGAAAAATAAATACTGTTTTTATTATTCCCTTCGTGAAGCCTGGGTCCAGGGGCATATAAGCAGTATTTGACAATGATCAAGATATGTCTTAGCCTGAACTCTCCTTTTCGAACAAGTGGGATCCATTTGTTTTTTGCAGACCCCAATTAAAGAAAGCTAATGTAGCAAGTGAAGCAAATCAAAACAAAGACCTACAGTCATAATAAACTACAGTAAACAAGGAAAAAGTTCTCATTAAACAAGCACGCTGAACATAATACCGAAAGCAATAAAATGTTCCCATTTGTTTAAGTTCTGAAAATCAGATCAACAAAAGTTTATCATTCATATATATATAACAGGCTGAAAGATGTAGAGATTTCCTGTCTGTCTCTTGAAGACTTGATAGTCCGATACAAGTTTGGGTGATTTTCAGGCATGCATTGCTGGCGCTTCTAAATAGAAGCGATACCAGGATTTTAAACGGGAGATGCATGCTCACAAAGCATGGCACGTGGAACAGTAAGTTTAATTATCATGCATTACACAATCCATTCCAAAAAATGAACAAGCAAACATATACAACTCGTAATCGTTCTAAGTTGATTTGGTTTAACTTAAAAAATGCAACAGCTTCTTATTCTAGTTTTAAAACCGTCTACCTCAAAACAAAAATGTCACCAAAACAAAGAACATGGTTTGGCTTACCAGTGCTTGACCGCAGTCTGTAAAGAAATGAAGGAAGTAAAGAAATGAAGAAAGAAAGAGCTGTACATTTGAAAAGAAAAAAAAAGATAACAGTCGAGAGGAGAGGAGGAGAAACATGCAAGATAAGAGACAATTAAGTCGGATCCGTGTCTTTCAAGTGGCCCATTTTGTGGTTCATATTTTTAGTAAATACATTTTGTATATCCTTTGACTATTGATTTCTACATTTTAACTAATAAGACGTTAACAATATCAACAGCATATAAGATCAGTTTTATTTAAGATAAACCACCCTCCCTCCCATATCACTTCAAAATAAAAGTGTACATGAAAAAATAACTAAAATAGTTAATACATTTTTAAATGAATAGATAACTGACCCCCCCCCCCCAAAAAAAAAAAAAAAAATACAACAACAAAAAACAGTGAGCAATTTGCTTTATGTCTAAATTAATGTAAACATCCAACGAGAGAAAAATGTTTCATCGTAGTTCCCTGACGTGGTGAAGTAATGTTAATAACCTGACTTAAACAGTTGGAGATCAAGCACTAATATAAAATATAACACTCATACAATGAAAACAAAATAATTAGACATCGGAAGAATAATTTGTTTAGGTCAAATTTGCTTTTTTTCTGAATGTATGGGGTGATAAACTGCGTGGTTATGTCTTTTCTTTGGTAACAATAACACATCGTGTGCAAGAGGTTTTCATCCACGTACATCCTAAGATACCTAGCTTACCAAGAATGTTGGAAACGATCAGAAATGGAACTAGCCTCTTTCTAAAAATACAATGTGCTTAAAGGCAAACCTTTCCCCGTGTCAACAGTTCGGCTCACCATATCAGATCTGGCCAGGCGTTTACATTGGATAAAACCAGTCCTCCACTTGGTCATATACCAGAAGTGAACATGCTCTTTGTGTTCAGTGGGAATTATTTGATGAATTAAATTCGTTAAAGACACTAGTGGCTTTTGTAAGAAATTAATTCGTTAACAAAATCCAACTCATTACAGCAAGAAGACTGGATGTGGACTTTTTGGTATGTGACCAAGTGGAGGGATGGTCTGATTCCATGTAAACGCCTGGCCAAATCTGAGTTGGTGGTCCGAACTGTTAACTCGAGAGAGAGTGTGGGCCTTTAAAAGTTACTACCTTTGTACATACTGAGTTGCCTTGCACACACACAAACAAAAAATTGAAGTAATTACAGAATCAAAAAACAAGAAAGGTAGGTTGTTGGAACGTTTTTGATTCTGAATTTTGGAACGCTGGCAGTCTCTTTGTTTTTGGATTTGAAGTAATTACAATTGAGCATATTAAAATTTGATTCCATCATATTTGATCGTTTTAGCATGCTCTGCGTCTGCGTGAATGAAGACACTGGAGAAGTCCATGCAGAAGATCTAAAACATTCTTGACCAAGTCATCGCCCAGGATTTTTAGTCCCACCCACTATTCAGGGGAGATCATCGAAACCCAAGGGGAGATTATCGACATGCCGTGCCATCCTCGCGAGCTCTGGACATGCCCTCCACGAATTCTTCCCTCGTCAGGGTTTTGTCCCCTGCACACAGAAGAATTATCTTGAAGTTGATGGCATGTATGTTCATGTTTATATATATAACGCGTAATTTGCTGGTCACATGCAAATACACGCTCGCGCGCACACATATTATCTCTCTCTCTCTCTCTCTCTCTCTCTCTCTCTCTCTCTCTGTCTCTCTCTCTCTCACACTTTTCATCTCTCTGTCTCTGTCTCTCTGTCTCTGTCTCTCTCTCTCTCGCTCTCTCTCACACACACTTCCTGTAGTTCAGCAAAAACATGGTTAAGTTAAAGAGATAAAGAAAGAGGTAAAATGCAGGTCTGAACCGCTGGTTAAAACGTCTTTGCATGCTTTGTCCTGAAACCCAGTAAACCAAAGATAAAATGACCAAGTACACACACACACACACACACACACACACACACACCTACACTCATACAGGGTGATGCGCACACACACACACACACACACACACACGCGCACGCTTCCTATTATACTGAGTCCACGGTTTGTCCGATTCAACTGTAGTAGGGGAGTTGCACAGATTTATAGTAAGTATTAGCGTGCACACGTAACAGTCAGAATGAAAAGTACAAAGGGCAACTGCAAACAAACCGCCCTGATATGGCCCTTCGTGGTCGGCTGGGCGTTAAGCAAACAAACAAACAAACAAACTGCAAACAAATCTGGTGTGAAACAAGACGACATTTTCCATAATAACTCGCGTCTTGCGAACTAATTGCCTGCACACTTTACGACTGTGAATGCTTCAGTGTGCGCGAATAATTTCTTTATAAAGAGACCTTTGAGTACTTAATATATACGTCTGGTAATTACCGCCAATCTTTTTACCTGCAATTATTCACCGCAACCTGAGCACACCTGAAGGAAAAGGTTCGGTTGTCACATCACGCCCAACAAAGATATCCTGCGATACCCGACCTATGGCATTGCGGTAGATTCTTGTGAAACGTCAATGCTTGTGGGTAATTAGGCAATCAATAATTGGATACTCTACGGCGCATGTTGTGTGAGAGACTGTAGGCGATCACTTGTAATTGGTGATGTTGTTTAGTAACTCGTTCTAAGAGCGAAGTTTCTGACCTAAGGTCGGCCTAGTAATTTTTTTTAGAATCGCTCTGCACACACACACACACACACACACACACACACACACACACACACACACACACACACACACGCACGCACGCACGCACATACACACACACGCACAAACACGCACACACACACATATACACACACTCACACGCACGCACGCACACACACGCACAGACACACACACACACGCACACACACACACACACCCACGCATGCACGCACGCACACGCACACGCACACACACATACGCACACACACTCACACACGCATGCACGCACGTACGCACGCACACTCACACACACACACACACACACACACACACTCACACACACACACTCACACTCACACACACACACTCACTCACACACACACACACACACACACACACACACACACACACACTCACACACACACACACACACACTCACACACACACACACACACACACTCACACACACACACACTCACACACACACACACACACACACACACACACACATAATCTGTGACAATCGCTTAAAGGCCCACTCCACCAAAGACTGAGTTCGCCTCACCGTCTTAGATCTGATCAGGCTTTTACATTGGATAAGATCACACCCCTCCACTTGGCCACATACCTTCTTCTTCTTCTGCGTTCGTGGGCTGAAACTCCCACGTACACTCGTGTTTTTGCACGTGTGGAATTGTACATGTATGACCGTTTTTACCCCGCCATTTAGGCAGCCATACGCCGATTTCGGGGGAGGTCACATGCCAAAAACGAACAGTCTGCATACTCTGTGTGCACAGCGTTCTTTTCTTAAAGGCTTAATTTCGTATGAAGGCAATCGAAAATTAATTCATGAAAAAATGTCCAACTCAACACAGCAAGCAGTCGGGTCGTTTATTTATGGTATGTGACCAAGTGGAGGGATAGTCTTATCCCAAGTTAAAAGCCTGACCAGACCAGAGTGGGCCTTAAGTCATTCTCGTGTAAACTTTTTCGGTAATCAGCGAAATTAATTCAGTAAAAAACTTCCCGTTTATATGTTGTGTGTGTGTGTGTGTGACTGTGTCCAAGGGCAGGGATAGTGTATTAACCACACGTAAATGTCTGGCCACATATAAAAATGTACTCCCTAAGGAGCCATTTTGAGAAAGTATTCGTGCGAATTGGACCTTAAACATGTCCAGAGACATTCGCTGTGCTATAAGTAAGAAACACCTGAAATAATATTGCTCGAAAATGCTCTATAACAATGCTAATTATTTAAAAGAAATCTAATCGACGAGATTATTATTCATCCTACTCTTCCGTGTCAAGATTTCCAAGCTCTGCTCGTCATCATATCATTCCGTCCTGGTAGGTACGTATCGTCGAAGCAGACAAAAGTGCACGATTCAAGTATCTAAATTTTTAATTTAGGAAACGGAAGCAGATACCTTTCTGTAAACGCATATATCACAGCGTAAATAAAAATACTGTAACCATTGGAGAATATAGATCGTCTCGAAACACCCAACACATAATTCATTTTTGAAAAATGGAGCGTTCAAATACTAATTCTAAGGCATTACCTGTGTGTGGTATCATCTTTTCAGCAACACCCCCTATCCCCACAACAAACGAACTATGTAGCTTCTTGGACAATTTCAGATCCATGCTTTCAACAAAAGCTTGTGATACGTGTTCTTTTCAGGGGGCGAAAAGTAGGCCGGGAATCGAAACAAATAAAAGTCTAATATAGCCGTTTCAAATTTGAATAACTGAGAGCTTTAAACGCTTACTTTAAGGTAATCGCACCCCTGGTGAGTGGTAGTATAATTATACAGGTCTTGGCGAGATTACAGACAGTGTTTGGTCCAATACATCCCTTTAAGTTTAGCGAGTAGGATTTTGAAACACCTCCTGTGGGATTTCTGTTGTCAATTAAATGTAAGAAACTGTCTTATTCTTCTATTCTTGGCTCACGTATGCCGAACTTTCCTTGCTATTTTACTTGGGATACGATGATCTCTCTGCTTGGACACATACTAAAACTAAACATTCTGACTGCAATTCAAAAACAACATTCCCAATGTGCACAGCGCCATCGTGATGAAGAGATCGAATTCGCTGCCCCGCTTAGCTAAAAAGTTCCTTTATATTTTTGTTTCATAATTAGTGTATATCCGTTCACTGCAAAGACCATTAGTTCGACGTACTCCTGAATACTTCGTTTTTGTCAATCATTAAATGTTCCATAAAGTAACTTGTCTTCTTTTGTTTTCCAACAAGCAAACACACATATCCAACTGCATATACATACATATATTTAACATTAATTTGAAAGAAATATCGTACATTATGAAGCTTATGTCCAACATAGGTCAAACATACAATGTGTACACACATTGGGGGGAGAAAAAAGAAGAAGAAAAAAAGCAAACACACGAACCAAAACAAAGGTTTAAAACACAACAACCACAACAACTCACCATTCTTGTCAAACTCGAAGAACATCAAACCCAAGGGAAGCTCGTACTGTCTTTCCTCTGAGGGACCCCCGACCACATCCTGGGCCTTCGCTGACGACCCCAAAGAGGCAGCAGACAACTCTTGTCCTTGCTCGCTCCGCCCGACACGAGGGTAGCCGCCGCTGATGGTGTAAATGCCTCGCTTTAGGAGAGACCGGAAGTGGTCGTCGCCATAACCGGACATGGCGTCATCAGTCTGAAATGGCGCCGACGGGCTGGAGCGGCCGATGCGGGGGTAGCTGGATCCTTTATCTCCTCGCGTGAAGAAAGCTCGCCTCCCAACCCGCGGGTAGTCGTTGTCAGTGCTCTTGGTGTAGAAGACGGCACAGCTTGACCCTGCCAGGACGCAGATCAGCCATATCGCCATCAACTCCTGCATCGTTCTCAGTAGGGACTGCAAGCCAAACAGAACACTTCTTGGTTAGATTAGATACACAACGGTCTGCAAAACAGAACACTTCTTGGTTAGATTAGATACACAACGGTCTGCAAAACAGAACACTTCTTGGTTAGATTAGATACACAACGGTCTGCAAAACAGAACACTTCTTGGTTAGATTAGATACACAACGGTCTGCAAAACAGAACACTTCTTGGTTAGATTAGATACACAACGGTCTGCAAAACAGAACACTTCTTGGTTAGATTAGATACACAACGGTCTGCAAAACAGAACACTTCTTGGTTAGATTAGATACACAACGGTCTGCAAAACAGAACACTTCTTGGTTAGATTAGATACACAACGGTCTGCAAAACAGAACACTTCTTGGTTAGATTAGATACACAACGGTCTGCAAAACAGAACACTTCTTGGTTAGATTAGATACACAACGGTCTGCAAAACAGAACACTTCTTGGTTAGATTAGATACACAACGGTCTGCAAAACAAAACACTTCTTGGTTAGATTAGATACACAACGGTCTGCAAAACAGAACACTTCTTGGTTAGATTAGATACACAACGGTCTGCAAAACAGAACACTTCTTGGTTAGATTAGATACACAACGGTCTGCAAAACAGAACACTTCTTGGTTAGATTAGATACACAACGGTCTGCAAAACAGAACACTTCTTGGTTAGATTAGATACACAACGGTCTGCAAAACAGAACACTTCTTGGTTAGATTAGATACACAACGGTCTGCAAAACAAAACACTTCTTGGTTAGATTAGATACACAACGGTCTGCAAAACAGAACATTTCTTGGTTAGATTAGATACACAACGGTCTGCAAAACAGAACACTTCTTGGTTAGATTAGATACACAACGGTCTGCAAAACAAAACACTTCTTGGTTAGATTAGATACACAACGGTCTGCAAAACAAAACACTTCTTGGTTAGATTAGATACACAACGGTCTGCAAAACAGAACACTTCTTGGTTAGATTAGATACACAACGGTCTGCAAAACAGAACACTTCTTTGTTAGATTAGATACACAACGGGACAGTTTGCACAGGGATTCTGGTATAGTGTCTACAAGCCAAATGGGACACTTCTTATGAGATACATAACGGTACAGTTTGCACAGTGATTCTTGTAGTGTCTACAAGTCAAACAGAATAATACATAACGGTACAGTTTGCACAGTGATTCTGGTAGTGTCTACAAGTCAAACAGAATATGTGTTTATGAGAGTCAAACAGAATATGTGTTTATGAGAAACATAACGGTACAGTTTGCATAGTGTTTCTGGTAGTGTCTACAAGTCAAACAGAATATGTGTTTATGAGATACATAACGGTACAGTTTGCATAGTGTTTCTGGTAGTGTCTACATTTAGTACAAGTCAAACGGGACACTTCCTACAAGATACATAACAGTACAATTTGCATAGTGTTTTTCGTAGTGCCTGCAAGTGCAAAGCAGAATACTTTATTGAAGCCAAACCGCCGCCAGATTTTGTATGGTTCTCGGTTGTGATTGCGAGTAAAGCAAAACATTCTTGATGACAAAAATAACGGGACAGTTTAGTTAGTAAGTGTTTTCAGTAATGTCTGTAAAGCTGGTCATTTTTCCAAACCGAACCTTCATCAGTTCTTGCATATACTTGTCAGTTGGGGCTAGAAGCAAAACAGGACACTTTTTTTTTTAATAAATAAGGAGAGAGTTTTGCAGGGATTCAGTAGTGTCTGCAAAACAGAACATATTTATGAGATAAATAGCTGGTATGATAAAAATAGTTGGACCGCTTGAAGGTTTCATAAATATGGATGCAAGACAGAACAGAACATGTGTATCCTACGCGAAAAAAGACCCCCCATGTCATAACTAAACCATATCTTCATACGTGTGCATATCATGTGAGGTCAAGCCAAACTCTGGCAGAAACTTCGGACATCATTTTCCACTGCTCATTTTGACCAAGTCGTCGAGGCAAACTTCAATCTGTTGTTTCCTCTGTAAGCCTTTCAAGAACTCACACCTGACACTTCTTCCTTTGTTCATGGGCTGAGACTCCAACGTTCACTCATGTTTTAGCACGAATGGATTTTTACGTGCCTGACCGTTTTTTCCCCCGCCATTTAGGCAGCCATACGCCGCTTTCGGGGGAAGCATGCTGGGTATTTTCGTGTTTCCATAACCCATCAATGATTCTGTTTAATTAATGTTTGCTACCTGCGCGATTTAAATGACAACAACAAAAAGACAGAAAACAAGAGAGCGTTGGAGAGAAATCTAACTAATCACCAACTAGTAGTCATATCAACACATACACGTATGTTATTTGCCACAAAACAACGGGTGTTATCCTTGTATTGCATCCTGACAGGTGTTCGCTCACCTTCCCTACAATCAGGGTTCCAAGCAGTGACCGGAGATAAGAATGGTAATCATCACAATAATGTGATGTGGCTAGCACGGGCGAATGTCGGTAGTCTTTCGCATCAGATTAAGGGGACATACTGTACGAATTTTTTTTTTTTTCCTGGTAGGTCAAGAAATAGTTAGTTATTGCTTAAATGTAGAGTTCCAACAAGGCAAGACAATTATCAGACAATGGACTGTTACAGTAGATAGACAGACAGATAGGGAAACACACAGATAGATAGATAGAAATAGATAGATATAGATACATGGAGATAAATAGGGTCAATAAAAAAAATAGTACACAAATAAATTGATACACACAAAACTAAAAATACAAAAATGAATAAATGGATGAGTAATTAGATGCATTTAGACATACACACAGGCAAAGTTTTTGACAAATGAATTATACAAATTATAATACAAAAAGAAATGTATCATCGGCAAAGCAAATTCCGGAGAGTATAAAAAAAACAACCACCCAGCTATTCTGAATCGCAGTATTCAGCATGTACGTACTTGCGACTAATACCTTCTTCTTCTTCTTCTTTCATAAGCTTAGACTCCCAGGTTCACTCATGTTTTTAGCACGAGTGGATTTTTACGTGTATGACCGTTTTTACCCCGCCATTCAGGCAGCATACGCCGATTTCGGGGGAGGCATGCTGGGTATTTTCGTGTTTCTATAACCCACCGAACTCTGACATGGATTACAGGATCTTTTCCGTGCGCACTTGGTCTTGTGCTTGCGTGTACACACGAAGTGGGTTAAGTCACAAGCAGGTCTACACATAAGTTGACCTGGGAGATCGGAAAAATCTCCACTCTTAACCTACCAGGCGGCAGCGACCGGGATTCGAACCCACGACCTCCCGATTAGGAGGCCTATGTCTTACCACCACGTCACTGCGCCCGTCTAATACCTTAACAGTACTCACCTCCATTATGTTATAAAAGTGACCACCATTATGTAGATTCACTATCAATGGGTGAGAGACATTTACTTTTTCGCGCGTGAAAATAAAAGACATTATCTGAAAAAGTAACAATAAACACTCTCTCTCTCTCTCTCGCTCTCTCTCTCTCCCCTCGTCTCTCTCTCCCCTCGTCTCTCTCTCTCTCTCTCTCTCTCTCTCTCTCTCTCTCTCTCTCTCTCTCTCTCTCTCTCTCTCTCTCTCTCTCTCTCTCTCTCTCTCTCTCTCTCTCTCTCTTTCGTAGAAGATACGGGTATTAATAAGTGCATTGATCATACAAACCCATTCCGAGCTTTGAGCAATTATTAAAACACACAATTCACCGCCTCAATGTTGGGTCGTTTGCTTGGTCGGTCAACAGTAATACTTGTCTGTCTCCGTTTTTGTCATACCACTTTTTCTACTTGATTATGTGCGTTTTTTTAGCTGTGTATTTATCTGTCCGTGTTTACCTCTCTGGTTTTGTGTGGCTCTTTTCCTTTTATTTTTACAGCAAGATTGCCTTGAGAGAAAAAAACGAAAAACTGAATCTTGACGCGATCATAATTATCCTTTGCTCAAAAAGATTCATACCTGTTCAATATGGTAGCCAGGTGTCTGGAAAAGCGCAGCACAACATTCGTCAGAATCAAAGTGAATGAAGACCGTGCGGAAAGTACTCCTTTCATAGAGAACTTCAACTAACGTCTGTAATACGTGTAATAAAAAGAGGGCGGGCAAGGGTTCAAATTCTTACGCCCATACTGAACGATTTATTTCGCTTTTGTCGCCACCTGCCGTTGTGGATAACTCCCATGGGAGTGGTCTCATAGCTGTCTTTATCCAAAGACCACGATTTAAACGCAAAATCCTCTGTCTCGTTTTTCTGTGGAAGAACTGATTTTAATGGGCTGTACGCCTCTGATATCTGGGCTTGGGGACGTTTCTTCTGTAGAAGCAGACTTTGTGCTGTATTTGTCGTGCCCAATAGACGTTTTCCGGAAATAACTCTGTCAGGATTTTTGGCGGTCTGCAGGAGTAGGTTCCCCTCAAAACGGCAGTCAAACTTCACAACGTCCGGAACATTCTCTACGCCTCCGACGGGCTTTATCCCGCGATCGGCACGATAAACCAATTCCGATGTGTATGATATGCGATGTTCGCTAGATATGATACTGTTTTCTTTCAAAAATATAATCATCGGAGCTACGAAACGCCACGGATGGCTTGCTGAAGTACGCGTGTTTTCCTAATACCACGTGACATCAAGACAAACCCACGTGACCTCGATCAAAACACGTTGTGATACGTGCCAGCGATCCTTTCCACAACAAATTCTGAACTCCGATATCGATGAACTCGTGAACGCTGTTTTTGTTAGAAAAAGGGTATCATATTGTGCGCGCGCTACATGGCATGCACATCGGAGTTGGATGTGCGTGCCGATCGCAGGATACAGCCCGTCGGAGGCGTGGAGAGTGTTCCGAAAGTTGTGAAGTTTGACTGCAGATTTGAGGGGAACATACTCCTCCTGACCGCTGATAATCATGACAGAGTTATTTTCGAAAATCGTTTTGTTACGGAATTGCCGAAATCGCGGATTCGGCAATACTTTTGCCCATTTCGCGTAACCGGTAAAATGCTGCCAATATTGCGAAATAGACAGCGTTTTGCCGAAAATCCGTGAAGGCTTCTAAAGAGTGTCCATTTCGGAAAATCGGCAGCCAATCTTGGAATTAACGTTCTCAAATGCCTCGGGCATCACCAGATCCTCGAATGGATAGATATCGCAATAATCGATTATCAAAGACATAAGTTATGGCAAAAAGTTTAGTTTTTTCGTGAATGTTCAGAGTTATGCTCGACACCGACTAACACCGATTTATAAAACAAACCATAATTGGGTGCTAAAGCAATGGGAACGCAATGTTTTGGTGACACAAAAAGTATCAGATTAGGCGAACAGATGTTGCAATGATTTATTTTCTGCAGCAAACTTGACGAAACGGCCATGAAAGTTTAGACAGTTTTGTGCAGATTAGCGCATGTCCTTGGCGTCAAGGTTTCCCAATGTGAACTAAACGGTTTTACAGCCAGGCCAAAATAACGGCACATTTTACGGCGATTTGAAAAGAAGATACAGTGTTTGGGCGAAAACCGACCCAGACTAAACAAAGCCAAAAAGCAATTATAAGCTGTTTGCTTCAATAGAACACAGCGAGTCTGGCACAAAATGAAAGCTCCCATCTTTAGAAAAACGGAAGAAGCAAAGCCAGAAACACTGATCCGCATATACAGACCAAAGAATGGGTTGTCTCTCCCCCAAGTATTCAGTGAATATTTCCCTTTAGACAACTGTAATCCTTCTTGGGTCCTTGGCTTATGTTGTATAGACGTAAGCTTTATCGATTGCTTTGTGTTAGCGCTTGTGTACGCGTAAAACCATTCTGCTATAACGCTTTTAAGCAGATGGACTCTTAACAGGTTCGTTGGTTGACTAGTTAATGGTTTGCTAGCTTGCTAACTTACTGGCTTGGTTGGTTAGTTGGTTGTTTTTTGGGGTGTTTTTTGGGTTGATTGGTTGGTTGATGGATTGATTGGTTGGTGGGTTGGTTGGTTGGTTGGTTGCCTGCCTGTTTTTCTTCCCTCTCTGTCTCTGTCTGTCTGTCTTACAAGTCTTCAAACCATCTCCGTCATTTTATTCAAACGATATCAATAACCTTGTACTAACTACTTCCAAGACCACATATTGACTTGTTTAAAATTCGGCTTTCTTAATCTGGTGCACACCTATGATAATTCGGTCTCGAATAGCAGCTAGCATCTGCTGAAGGGACATTAACACCCAAAAACCTATGATAATTACTACCTGTAAATGTCAAGCCATGTTCACCATTCTCTTCTTTAAAACAAAATCAACACCTCAACGGAAGCACCTCTCCTTCGAAAGTCAGTGTATGTTTTACATGCGTGCGCGTGTGTGTGCGTGAATAAGAGAGAAGTTATGATGTGCGTCCAGAATCACTGAATCAAACACCATGCATTTTATATAGATCTACATTTCTGTTTATGTGTTTATTCAATTACTGAATTGCTGTGCTAATGTTCATTCAATCTGACTGTATGATTTTGATGGACTTTTATTTCTGTTTTCTTTTATGGTTCGGTTTACTTGAATTGAGATTGTTTGCGTGTTTTGTTTTTACTTTAAATTGTTTGTTCTTACATTTGTTTGCCTGCATGCTCGTTTGTTCAGGAACGTTTTATTTCTTTTTTTCATGTTTGCTGTATGTGTGTTATGAAGCAAGGACTAGCTGTAATACAGAACCTTATGGACATGACGCTATCACCCGTGGGTAGTAAAGTATTCGAGTTCGGTCTCAATCTCTCTCTCTCTCTCTCTCTCTAGCTCTCTCTCTAGCTCTCTCTCTCTCTCTCTCTCTCTCTCTCTCTCTCTCTCTCTCTCTCGCATTTGATTTTATGAATAACCACATATGTATGCTCTCTCTCTCTCTCTCTCTCTCTCTCTCTCTCTCTCTCTCTCTCTCTCTCTCTCTCGCATTTGATTTTATGAATAACCACATATGTATGCTCTAGCTCTCTCTCTCTCTCTCTCTCTCTCTCTCTCTCTCTCTCTCTCTCTCTCTCTCGCATTTGATTTTATGAATAACCACATATGTATGCTCTTCATGCCTCATCTTCATCGTCATCATCATCATCATCGTCATCTTTATTATCACGTGCTGAAGTTTTCCGACCTCCTTTTGTTGGTTAACTTTTTAAGTTTTTAATTTTTAATACAGAAAAGAGCGCTTTCCTGCTTAGCACAATACGCTACCGCGCTAATCTGGCGTGTCAATATCACTACGTTTTGCACGTGGAAGGTGAGCGATTTCCTTCACGCGGGGATTGACGAAGCTGTACTGTCTTGGTGAAACAATACAGTGCGTTCAGTTTCATCCCGTGAGTTCGACAGCTTGACTAAATGTAGTAATTTCGTCTTACGCGACTTGTTTTATTTTTTATTTTTTATATTGTCAACTTGAAAGACGGCAGGGGCGACACATCACTGAATGGTTCGTTTTTGTGACGAGTTCACATAAACACCTTTTTTGTTTGTTTTGTTAAAACAAGAATGGTAGGTAATTGGAACGTTAATTATTGACACAACAACACGTTACATTTACAGTACGTCGACCCACTCCGAGTACACTTTTCGTACGAGAAAAGAACTCCCCAAGGCACGAAAAAATTACTCCCTCCACGAAATATTTACTCCCCATTTTTTTTACTTCCAGTAAAAATCTCGTACGCAAAAATGGGATGCGGGCGAAGGGATAATGCCAATAAGTGATCTCGCGCACACGAATGTCGCGCTACCCTCCTTCCACCCCTTCCACCACCAAGACTAACAGGGGACAAGGGAGTAAAAATTTCGTACACCTGGCATGGGAGGTTAAATTGCTCGTGTTGGGGTGAAGTAATTTATTCGTTATTTATTCGTCAGGGGAGTAACATTTTTCAACGAAATGTTTACTAGGAACTCACCTGTCTTGGGGAGTAATTTTCTCGTGCAATGGGGGAGTGCTTTTTTCGTAAAGGAAGTAACTTTTTCGTACAAAATGTTTACTCCGGAGTAAAAATCTCGTGGAAGTAATTTTCTCGTGTTACACCGGCGAGGTAGCCATTTTGCAAGCAAGCCACTGACACGACCCCGGCGTAATAGTGAATGTAACGTTTTGGTTTGTCAATAACTAACGTTCCTATTACCTACGCATACCATTCTTGTTTTTTTAAATTCTGAATTTTGGAACGTTGACAGTCTTTCAGTTTTTGGGTTCTTGTGATTTGCTGTTCTTTTTATATTTAGTCAAGTTTTGACTAAATATTTTAACATCGAGGGGGAATCGAAACGAGGGTATGGTGTATGTGCGTCTGTCTGTGTGTGTGTGTAGAGCGATTCAGACTAAACTACTGGACCGATCTTTATGAAATTTGACATGAGAGTTCCTGGGTATGAAATCCCCGAACGTTTTTTTCATTTTTTTGATAAATGTCTTTGATGACGTCATATCCGGCTTTTCGTGAAAGTTGAGGCGGCACTGTCACGCCCTCATTTTTCAACCAAATTGGTTGAAATTTTGGTCAAGTAATCTTCGACGAAGCCCGGGGTTCGGTATTGCATTTCAGCTTGGTGGCTTAAAAATTAATTAATGACTTTGGTCATTAAAAATCTGAAAATTGTAAAAAAAAATAAAAATTTATAAAACGATCCAAATTTACGTTTATCTTATTCTCCATCATTTGCTGATTCCAAAAACATATAAATATGTTATATTCGGATTAAAAACAAGCTCTGAAAATTAAATATATAAAAATTATTATCAAATTTTTTTTTTCGAAATCGTTTTAAAAACACTTTCATCTTATTCCTTGTCGGTTCCTGATTCCAAAAACATATAGATATGATATGTTTGGATTAAAAACACGCTCAGAAAGTTAAAACGAAGAGAGGTACAGAAAAGCGTGCTATGCAGCATAGCGTAACCACTACCCCGCTCTTCTTGTCAATTTCACTGCCTATGCCGTGAGCGGTGGACCACGAGTATACGGTCTTGCTGCGTTGCATTGCGTTCAGTTTCATTCTGTGAGTTCGACAGCTACTTGACTAAATATTGTATTTTCGCCTTACGCGACTTGTTTTTGGTTTTTTTCGCTTTGAATATTGCGACTTCGTTCTTGAAAGAACAACGGTTTGCTCGAGTAACTGTCTACAAATAAAAAAAAACACAACTAAAAACACCCACTGTTTCTAAGTAGGTGAAATGATAAGTTTTAAAACTTTCGTTATAATGAGTAGCTTACATTTGAGTGTATGTGCGCGTGTGTGTGCGTGTGGGTGTGTGTGTGTGTGTTTGTGTGTGTGTGTGTGTGTGTGCGTGGTGTGTGTGTGTATGTGTGTGTGTGTGTTGTTACAAAATTAGGAAAAATAGTTGATGATACTATAATTACATTCATTATTCTTAAGAAAAGATTTCATTGGGATAATAATTCCAATAACCAGTAAAATGACAAACACAGAAGAGCATACTGTAAAAGCCAGTAAGCTACCAGCAAAATGTACTTCATCTGAAAGCAACATTCACTCAAACTTCTCAAAGGAAAAAATAGCCCTAGACTCTTTACAAAATGTCTAGCATAAAAAGTCAACTCTACCTTTCACGAAATCATCGAAGACACAAAATTAGCGATCCAAGCAGTCTGCCACACCAAGGCAGTGTCAAAACATAGTCTTCTCTTTAAAAACCAAGACCCTTCTGCCGAGTGCAATATCAATCGCAAAATCAGTCACACTGGCTGCTCGCGGATGTTTGTCAAGTGTTACAATCCTGACATGTTGAGAGAAAGAGAGAGAGAGAGAGAGAGAGAGAGAGAGACAGAGAGAGAGAGACAGACAGACAGAGAGAGAGACACAGAGAGAGACAGAGAGAGAGACAGAGAGACAGAGACAGAGAGAGAGACAGAGAGAGAGAGAGACAGACAGACAGACAGACAGACAGAGAGAGACACACAGAGAGAGAGACAGATAGAGAGACAGAGAGAGAGAGAGAGACAGAGAGAAGTGAGAGCGGGGGTGGGGGGAGGGCCTGGGGGCAGATTATTAAAGGAGAGAGAGAGAGTGGGGGAGGGGGCATGAAGGAGAGACACGGGGGGAGATAGAGGCAGAGATTGAGAGAGATACAGAGACCAGAGAGAGAAGGGAAAAGGGACGAGAGAGAGATAGAGTGAGAATGAGCGAAAGAGGATGAAAGAGTTAGCTGAAGAGAGAGAGAGGAAGAGAGAGAGAGCTGAGGAGAGAGACGGAGAGACAAAGAGTGAGGGAGATAAACGTTGCCCAACGTGAATATAACGTTTGTTTGTTTGTTTATTTGTTGCTTAACGTCCAGCCGACTACGCAGAGCCATATCAGGACGAGAATATAACGTGAATGCAAGGTAACATTGTTTGCTGGGAGAGAGAGAGCGAGCGAGAGAGAGAGAGAGAGAGAGAGAGAGAGAGAGAGAGAGGGAGAGAGAGAGAGAGAGAGAATGAGAAAGAGGGAAAGACTGAGACAGAGAGAGAGAGAAAGAGAGAGAGACGCATAGAAAAAGGAAGACCCAATCAGAGAAAAAAAAAGAGAGGTAATTAGTGGGAGTGTGTGAAAAATATGCCTTTTTTTGGCTTCCAGGGCAAAGGGGTTGAACTCGCTTGATTTTTGAATATTCACACAACAAGCGTGAAGTCGAGATCAGAATAACAATAACGTCGCGATGGAGACCTAACAAAAGGTGAATTTTCAGGGAAAGTCGTGTCAGCCCTGATTACGACCGTGCTCGCATGCGTACACACGCGAGCACAAGCACGTACACATGTACACATGTACACACACACACACACACACACACACACACACACACACACACACACACACTCACACGCCCCCGCCACACACACACACACACACACACACATGCGCGCACGCACAATCACCAATGCACAGACACACAGTCACACGGACACACACACACACACACACACACACACACACACACACACACACACACACACACACACACACACACACACAGAGGGCAAATACGGCACTGAAATTAAGATTTGGCAGGCTTTTCAATTTTTGTTTCAAAGTCCTGATAAGTTACCTTTTGAATGAATAATGGACGTTTTTGTGACTTTTTGGGGATAAAACATGTAGTGTTTCGGAAACATTCATCTTCCAGAAAAAAAATGAGGATAAAATTGTTATTCTACTCTAAACAGGTCCCTATATGAAACAACAGAGCAATTTCTTTATAATCACGAACATCTTATTTTTTTGTGGTATATATCACAGGCACAAAATACATTTCCGGACAAATTCACGTTTTGTACTTTCCCTTGGTAATTCATAGACAGGTTCTCTGTTGTTGCACAAAGGCACCATTTCTGGTGAAAATTCAAAAACGAGCAGGAAGATTGGACAGTTAGTCTACAAGATGAGTATTTCTGAATGACAGCACTGGTGCTCAGAAAACAATTCTGAGAAAAAAAGCATCAACACGAAATAACATACTTTGAACATGATAATTTTATTGCACAGAAAAGTTGACGACGACAAAATTACATCGCACAATGATTCTAAGGAGTTTAAAGTCCCTAAAAATGCTGAACCAAATGTCGTGCCATCTCTTGCCTTAAGTAGGGTTCATGCTCTTTATAACGGACAAAAGAGCAAACATTCTGCTAACTGTTTGTTGATTCTGAAGCTAAGAGAAGGTAACTTTCGCGGAAAATCGGAAGTCCCCGAAACAGGGAGACAAAATAACACGCCTTCACCTTGCATTGTGCCGTCAGGCGGTTCGAACGTGTCTTTTCGGTGTTGTTTTTGGTGTTAAATTTGGAACGTTGGCAGTCTCTTTGTTTTTGGATTTTCTCTTAGCTTGGTTATGTCTACACAAGGTCTTGCATCATAGGATTAAGCCTAGAAAATGAGTCCTGCTTACTCTGGCTGCCTGGCTGCCTGGCTGGCTGGCTGGTAGTTGGTCTGTCGCCTCTTATTCCTTTTTTGGTCTTCTTTTTTTCTTTACCCCGCTCCGGCTTCTGTGTTTTCCTTGTTTATTCTTCCCCAGAGTGAGTCTTCCATTTATTTCATGGGGAAAAGATGATGTTAAGCAATACGGCGATAAAGACGATCGTGAGGAAAATTCCATTTGCAACAAGGGTTGTCCATTGATATCGACACTGGATCTTCTGGATGAGCATTTTACGTGGCTATTAGAAGGTCTCGGGCGACTCTTGCACACAGGAACGGATACTATCTTGCGACATCGTGGACTGTGCCATTGTCCGCTAAAACGATTATGTCCCATAAAGAAAAAGATGATGTACTTTCAGGCTTCTCACTGCCGTGTTTCAAATCGATGTAGATAGTGCCTCCTTGTGCCAAATATCACTTACAATTATTCGCTTACAGTGGTATAGAAACCTACGGGATTTTACACCCGAACCTGTCTATAAAAACCACTCAAGGGACCGACCAAAACAAGTCGTTATAGACAGGTGGTCGTTATGGACAGGTTCTTTCTTTCTGTATTTGGTGTTTAACGTCGTTTTCAACCACGAAGGTTATATCGCGACGGGGAAAGGGGGGGGGGAGGAGATGGGATATAGAGCCACTTGTTAATTGTTTCTTGTTCACAGAAGCACTGATCAAAAAAATTGCTCCAGGGGCTTGCAAAGTAGTACAATATATGACCTTACTGGGAGAATGCAAGTTTCCAGTACAAAGGACTTAACATTTCTTACATACTGCTTGACTAAAATCTTTACAAACATTGACTATATTCTATACAAAAAACACTTAACAAGGGTAAAAGGAGAAACAGAATCTGTTAGTCGCCTCTTACGACATGCTGGGGAGCATCGGGTAAATTCTTCCCCCTAACCCGCGGGGGGTGGTCGCGGTGCAAAAGGTGAATTTTATTGAAGAAAAATTCAATCTTTGATACTTAGGAGTTATCGTTGTGGGCATGCAGGTGGTCGCTTTCGAGAAGTCGTTTAGGTAGGTTCGGCTGTATCTACAGAAGGTATGAACACATAAAATGTGTTTGTGCTTAAAAGGCACAGTAAGCCTCCCGTAAACCATCACAGATACTGTCAGGCTTTTACACACAGTACAAACACCCTTCCATTTGAACGCTCACCAAACGGGAACATCCTAGGTAAAGAGCGAGCAATTTTCAAAGAATTAATTTTGCGGAAAGTGTGTCAGAGACAATCGGACCGTGGTGCGTTTTGGCGCTGGACCTAACTTTTAAAATCTAAATAATAAATTGACAGCTTGTTACACAAACATTCTTAAATCATAAAAGAATTCTTTTTTCATCAAGACAAGATCAGTACAATTCGAAGTTTGAAAGTTTGAAAAAAGAAAAGCCCGGAAGCAAGGTCGTGGTTCTCGTAGCAGACGACGGTTTATACCTATCGCCAGTTCCTCTGAACAGTCAAAAGCCATCGCTTGAGTTCTTGTGAACCACATCCGTTTGTTTCGTGCATAGTCAGAGGTACTTAATAACGTGCTATTGCAGATAAGCTCACAGCGAGTCGCATTCAAATTACTAACTGACGACTACATTGTGAAAAAGGGAAACTTGATCACACGGGTTCACCATGGCTCAGGGGTAAGATAAACCACGCAAAAATAAATTCTTTGAAAATTGCTCGCTCTTTACGGAGGGCACCTAGGATGTTCCCGTTTGGTGAGCGTTCAAATGGAAGGGTGTTTGTACTGTGTGTAAAAGCCTGACAGTATTTGTGATGGTTTACGGGAGACTTACTGTGCCTTTAAGAAGTATGCACTTTAAAAGGTACATTGTTTCTCGTGTAATCCCTCAAGTTCCCCTCCAAAAATCTATCCAGGCGTTTATATGACATAAGAGCATCCTTGGAATCAAACATATCACATAAATCAACAGAATTGCTGTCTCCTGTGTGCAGTGTATTTTGAATTCATAAGGCCGCTAAAGAAAGACAACAAAACAGTCCTAGTTTGCACAGAATGCAGCTAAGCAATTAACTGTTTGGAATGAAGAAGGACGTTCTTATTCACATGAAAGCCTGAAATAATCTGTAGCGATGAACAAGATCGCTCACACGAGAAAGGCTTGCTGCATTTGAATCAAATTAACACACATATTATTGAACCATTTTCAGAACTAAAACAAAATAGTGTACCAAAAATCCAAAATATTATTTATACGCATGGACACATTTTTCAAAAATGGTATCTGTTCTTTCCTTGCACAGCTGAATGTTTAAAGGCATACTAAGGCACTCCCGTGTTTACAAAGTGTAGTTTGCCCACAATCGATGTCAAACGCACCATAAGACCATATAATGACGATATGTCACCATGCGCGGACCATAATACATGCATTACAGCTTGTTCTAGCCTCTGAAAAAGTGAGGATGTCAACAACGACACGGAGTTCTCTCCCTTGCATCAACGTTACATGTGTTGCCAAATCTATAAATAGGACGATCCAGATCAAAATAAAAATTCAAATATCTCAACATTGAAGGGGTCCTAGACCACAATATTTTGCAGGGAACTTAATTTAGCATGTCTCCAGCTGTTGTTAAAGCAATTAGCGTGTATAGTCATCGAGTACATATGGCTTTAAGTTTTATTACATACGGGAGTCATGTACTCTAATGTGCAGTATTAACCATAAGTTACTTCCTCTTGAATTTGTGGCAGTAAGTATGGGCACGTCCTCCTTCGTTTTACTTCAAAATATGATACAGTCGAACCTGTCTATAACGACTCCTCAAGGGTCCGACAAAAAGCGGTCGCAACAGACAGGTGGTCGCTATTGAAAGGTGAATTATACAGAAGAAAAAACTCGTCTGGGATTCTTCAAAGTAGTCGCTGTGGGCGGATGGTCGCAATTAAGGGCAGGTTATAGACTGTACAGCTAAATACTTCAAAATGTGAAAAAACACAATGCGTGCGTGCAAAACAATCAGTTTCCCCATTGCGTGCCCGCTCGTCCCCTCATTCCTGTCTGTCCCTGTCACCTGTTCGCATGCTTCGTTTTTACATTTAGTCAAGTTTTGACTAAATGTTTTAACATAGAGGGGGGAATCGAGACGAGGGTCGTGGTGTATGTGTGTGTGTGTGTGTGTGTGTGTGTGTGTGTGTGTGTGTGTGTGGGGGTGTGTGTGTACCCATGTTTCCACAGGTTTGGTTGCCTAAATCACCATAAGGCAACTATCCACACGTGGATGGCAACCTAAACTCTCAGGGTTCGTACAGTTTTTTTGTTCTAAAATTCAAGGACTTTTCAAGGACTTTCAAGACCTTCTGAAGAGAAAATCAAGCACCCTCTTACCTTCAAAGCTCGCAATGAAACACTCGCTAGTTATTATACCCTCTTCCCGCACGCCGATTTAAATCATTGGATGTTCAAAAACTAATGATAAGCACCAAGCTTGCCTTCAGTTTTTCAAGTCATCAAGTTTCTGGTGAATTTCTTTCTCAAGAGATGCCACTTCGTCCTTCTTGGTTTTTGCACTTTTCCTCAAAGCATTTGACTTTGCTATGAAGCTGAAGTTCTGCGTGTGTTCAGCCTTTTCTGCAAAAGCATAGATGCGCTTTTGAGCAGGTCAGCCGCACAATCTTCGATCTTTCTTTTCTTTGCTTGGAGAGTCTGAGTCTCATCCATGTCAGCCTTTCTTGTTTGCACATGTGTCTCGTTCTTCTTCTTCTCTTTCTCTGCCTCCAAGTACTCAGAGTACCTTTGCCGAGCACTGGCAGCATTGTAGAGTAGCTTTTTAGACAACATCACTTTCTCAGCTCCACCTACGTTTGCAATGTGGTCTGTCACATGCCTCTGTGCCACAAGGGTTCTCCGTAGTTGTTTCCCTTGCCAACTTCCGGGAAGGGAAGCAACTACGGGTGACTAGTAATAGTTAGTTCGTCTGCTTTCGTTTTCACTCGATCGTTTATTCTCCCAAAATGTGTATACTGTATTTGACGAAAAAAAAGGGGGTTGTATTTCTTTTTTAAATAAGACAAGCTGCTGACGAAATGTATAGGCAACAATTTGGAAAAATCAAGTACTTTTCAATGACTATTTAACAAAACTCTATTTTCAAGCACTTTTCAAGGCCTGGAAAAGGTTTTCCAATTTTCAAGGAGTTTTCCAGGGTTCAAGGACTCTGTACGAACCCTGAACTCTGGAAGGCAACCTAATTGTGTGGATGCTCGCTTCATTTAACACCGTTAAATTGACTTTTTTGACGGAAAGAATGTCATAACAATGTTCAAAATGACATTCTTTCCGTCCTCTATAGGCGACGAAATAGGTCAAATTTTGTGCATTTTTTAGTGCAAAATTCTTCGATGCCGGAGCGAGTACTGCACCCAGTGCTGTTGTAGTGCAAGTGCACTAGAAAGGCACTACACCCAGTGCCGCCTCTTAGGTAACCATCCACACTTTAGGTATGTGTGTGTGTGTGTGTGTGTGTGTGTGTGTGTGTACAGCGATTCAGACTAAACTACTGGACCGATCTTTATGAAATTTGACATGAGAGTTCCTGGGAATGATATTCCCGGACTTTTTTTAATATTTTTTTCGATAAATACCTTTGAAGACGTCATATCCATATCCGGCTTTTTGTAAAAGTTGAGGCGGCACTGTCACACCCTCATTTTTCAATAAAATTGATTGAACTTTTGGCAAAGCAATCTTCGACGAAGGCCGGACTGTGGTATTGCATTTCAGCTTGGTGGTTTAAAAACTAATGAATAAGTTTGGTCATTAAAAATCGGAAACTTGTAATTAAAATTATTTTTTTATTAAACGATCCAAACGCAATTTCATCTTATTCTTCGTCATTTTCTGATTCCAAAAACATATACATGTTATATGTTTGGATTACAAACAAGCTCTGAAAATTAAAAAAA
>NC_090258.1:39735400-39737900 GCF_037325665.1 Littorina saxatilis
GACACAGAGAGAGTGACAGACAGGCATACAGAGAGAGACACAGACACAGAGAGAGAGACAGACAGGCATACTGACAGAGAGAGAGAGAGAGAGAGAGAGAGAGAGAGAGAGAGAGAGAGAGAGAGAGAGAGAGAGATGATGATGATGATGATGATGGAACTTTATTTTTGGGACTATGCCTGTCTGTCTGTCTGTCTCTCGTTAAGAGAGAGAGAGAGAGAGAGAGAGAGAGAGAGAGAGAGAGAGAGAGAGAGAGAGAGAGAGACTCAGACTCAGACCTTTATTACAAAAGGATAAAGGTTTTAGGCAAAGCCTATTCTTCCAACCTGTCCTGAGAGAGAGAGAGAGAGAGAGAGAGAGAGAGAGAGAGAGAGAGAGAGAGAGAGAGAGAGAGAGAGAGAGAGAGAGAGAGAGAGAGAGAGAGAGAGAGAGAGAGCATCTTACTTGAACTATTAGAAGTCAGACCAAGAATAGACAATTTTCAGAAATAACTCCGTTTTGTAAATATGTGAAAGAGTTAATACTCTTGCTTTTCCTTGGACATATACATTTACACGTGCTTCTGTCCACGCGTTTCAGACACAGCCCTCGCGGGGGAAAGTACGGACTATCCCAAATGTTGTCTTGAATGGAGTACCTGTCCAAGTAGTTTGGGACTATGTGTACTTAGGTGTACTATTTAATTATAATAACAAATTTCATAATGTCATGAAACGTCAATGTTTGATTGGTAACCGTGCAATGTTCTCGTTAATTCGAAAATGTAGAAAACTAAACTTACCAATTGATGTGCAATTGGATCTTTTTGAGAAGTGTGTACATCCAATTTTGCTGTATGGTTGTGAGGTGTGGGGATATGATTCATTAGACATATTGTCAAGGTTTCAATTGCGATTTTTAAAAATGCTTCTTGATGTATATTATACAACTACACCCACTTGTATGGTTTACGGAGAGCTTGGTCGTTACCCAATTAGAATTGAGGTACAATGTCAGTTGCTGGTTTATTGGTATAAACTGATGAAAGAAATGAACGATGGTGCGAATAAGATGTCTTGTTTAATGTTAAAACTACATTTGAGGTTGTACCATGTACAAAACGTTAAATTGCCCTGGTTGTCGCATGTCAATGCTATGTTAAATAAGTTGGGTCTATCATATTTATGGACAACTCAGAGTCTTGCCGTCCCAGGTTTTAAAAACGTTGTAAAACAAAGGCTAAGAGATCAATTCCTGCAGGAATGGAACACTGACGTGAATGCCAACAGCTTGTGTTTTAATTACAGAATGTATAAAAAGGATTTTTGTCTGGAAAGGTATTTGCTTTGGTTGCCTAGGAAATTCCAAGTTAAATTAGCAAAATTTAGAACAAGCAATCATAAGTTGCCAATACATCAGCACAGATTTTTTAATGCCCCTAGAAATGAAAGATTGTGTGATATGTGCGATAAAAATGAATTAGGTGATGAGTTTCACTATTTGTTCATTTGTAACCGACGAAAGTATAGTGTCTGAAAGAAGAAAATTAATTAGTCCCTATTACCGATCTCACCCAAATTGTTTAAAATATGAACAGTTAATGAATCGTAAATCTAAGATAAAACTAATGAAGCTAGCAAGATTTGTAGCCCATGTTATGACTTTAGTATGTTAGCGTTACATCTAGTTTCTTTACTGGTATGTTTTTGTATGTAATGCATGCTTTTGTTTTGTTTTGTGTCTTTATAAAAGATGCATGGCATAATGGTATTGCCAATTTATTTCGGCTGTATATTATCGTTGTCCGCTTAATGTATACATATTATCTGTCTGATTTCTTACCTGATTTTGTTAAACCTATTTTTCTTTTCTTTTTGTTTGTATGTATGAAAGTGTATATTGCCAATTTATTTTGGTTGTGTAGTATTGTTGTATTTGTCCGCTCAATTTGCATACATATATTAACTGTCTGATTTGTTACCTTTTTTTGTTAAAGTTATGTCTTTGTTTCAAAGCCCTCTGGGCCCAAAACAATAAAATACTTGACTTGACTTGCTAGTGAATGTCACCTCCAATGTTTGTGACGTCCTAATAAAAGCAAAGGTATTTACTCGGCTTTCACAATCCATACAAACCCGACAGAGTTATTATCGGAATTCGTGGTGCTAGTTGTCAACTAAAAAGACAAATAATGTGACTACCGGAGCAAATTGAAACAATGTTTGTCAATCAGATCAGCTTCTCATTCCTTCGTCATCCTCCTATTATTCGTATCAGCGACTCGGCAAAACTCGCCACTTCTGCAATGTGTCTCCAAAGTAACAATTTCGTACCATTTAGAATATGTTTTATGTTTTATAATTGTTTTATGTAGGTTGTACATTTAATTGTTCTATTTTGTATATGTTCTTTTGTAAAGGGCCTAGAGCCATAGGTTAGGCACTTAAAAATGTCCAGTTACTTTTATTATTATATTATTATAATGACAGATGTACTGTTCACGACGCTATTTTGGGGGCGT
>NC_090258.1:39740400-39760940 GCF_037325665.1 Littorina saxatilis
TGCCGCGTCATAGCGGGCGGTGTCCGTTCTGGACTACATTTTGTCTCCTGCATCGGTGAGAAGCGGCTGGCGCTCTAGCGCGCATTCACTCACTTGAATTTAATTCATTACCATTCGTGTGGTGCGTTTTCGAGAAAATCGTGCGTGGCGAGTGCGTCTAGATTAAGTCATTGTCTCCCATATATCCGTACCCACTCATATGGCTCTATCTGACCAGGTACGGATATATCCGCTCAGACTGTTAGCTTCAGTCGCTTCCTGTAACGTCGATGTAACGCCTGCATTCCAGCGTGTTGATACACAGTTACTACACAGTTACTACAATTCTGAGTGACCTGCTGCAGCACAGCTGGTCTCGGCAAAAAAAAACTTGGTCAACATAGGTGGGGTGGAAAGTGTTAAAGATATAGTGGATTCCTCAGATTCGTCAAATTCGCCTGAAACTCTCCCCAACGATCAGCTCAATATAGTATCCCTTTATTTAATATGACATAACATTAAAAGAAATGACGGACTGTTTGGGTCAACAGTGCTATCAATCAATCAATGAGTCTTATATCGCGCATATTCCGTGGGTACAGTTCTAGGCGCTCTGCAGTGATGCCGTGTGAGATGAAATTTTATACGGCCAGTAGATTGCAGCCATTTCGGCGCATATTTACCTTTCACGGCCTATTATTCCAAGTCACACGGGTATAGGTAGACAATTATTAACTGTGCCTAAGCAATTTTGCCAGGAAAGACCCTTTTGTCAATCGTGGGATCTTTAACGTGCAGACCCAATGTAGTGTACACGGGGGGAGGTTCGGACACCGAAGAGAGTCTGCACACAAAGTTGACTCTGTGAAATAAATTTCCGCCGAACCTGGGATCGAACTCGCGCTGACAGCGGCCAACTAAATACAAATCCAGCGCGCTACCGACTGAGCTATATCCCCGCCCCCGACATAACATTAAAGAAATGCCGGACTGTTTGGGTCAACAGTGCTATGAGCTAAAATAATAACGTCAGGCAAGATTCGAACAGCGTGCGGAGCAATGTGTATTCTTGCTTGATGAATCTAACAGGGTATTTGTTTTCAGTCCAGATAAGAGTGCACTGATTTTTGTTGACCTGGCATTGTGTCAGGATCTGAAATGTCAGCTTGACAAATGCTATAACACTTCTGTACGTGAAGTTTATATCCATCATTTGTCATTGCTTGGCATCTTGATACGCCTCGTTAGCAATATACGTGTGTCACAGAGCGTCTAGACATATTGATCTGTGTATGAAAGACAATAGTTTATTAATAAGAGTGTTTATACAGAATTGTCATATGTTTTTAACATATTCATCTAAAGCACAAGAAGAATGGTGACAGCGCGTGAGAGCGATACACAAAAAGGCAAACAAATATTGTTGTCACATGTGCACATTATTTGTGACCCTCCACCACGGAATGAGTCGCATGTCGGCACCTTTGCATGATTTTCATATTTTTACATTTTCTTAAAGAGTTTGTTATGCTCTATCCAGTGGTGAAAACCGTTTTAGAAAAGAGCGGAAACTGTTTGAGTTATACGCCTGTGACTAAGGTGACCCTCACACTGTTACCATACACTCTCCGGACTTATATCAAGCCTAGCGCAGAACCGCGCGAGGTGACATGCGACTCATTTCGTGGTGGAGGGTCACATTTGTGTGAGACAGAAGACGGAGATTGCATGAAGTGTGAGACAGAAGACGGAGATTGCATGAAGTGTTAGACAGAAGACAGAGATTGCATGAAGTGTGAGACAGAAGACAGAGATTGCATGAAGTGTTAGACAGAAGACGGAGATTGCATGAAGTGTGAGACAGAAGACAGAGATTGCATGAAGTGTGAGACAGAAGACAGAGATTGCATGAAGTGTGAGACAGAAGACAGAGATTGCATGAAGTGTGAGACAGAAGACAGAGATTGCATGAAGTGTTAGACAGAAGACGGAGATTGCATGAAGTGTTAGACAGAAGACAGAGATTGCATGAAGTGTTAGACAGAAGACAGAGATTGCATGAAGTGTGAGACAGAAGACGGAGATTGCATGAAGTGTTAGACAGAAGACGGAGATTGCATGAAGTGTTAGACAGAAGACAGAGATTGCATGAAGTGTTAGACAGAAGACAGAGACTGCATGAAGTGTTAGACAGAAGACAGAGATTGCATGAAGTGTTAGACAGAAGACAGAGATTGCATGAAGTGTGAGACAGAAGACAGAGATTGCATGAAGTGTTAGACAGAAGACAGAGATTGCATGAAGTGTTAGACAGAAGACGGAGATTGCATGAAGTGTTAGACAGAAGACAGAGATTGCATGAAGTGTTAGACAGAAGACAGAGATTGCATGAAGTGTTAGACAGAAGACGGAGATTGCATGAAGTGTTAGACAGAAGACGGAGATTGCATGAAGTGTTAGACAGAAGACAGAGACTGCATGAAGTGTTAGACAGAAGACAGAGATTGCATGAAGTGTGAGACAGAAGACGGAGATTGCATGAAGTGTTAGACAGAAGACGGAGATTGCATGAAGTGTTAGACAGAAGACGGAGATCGCATGAAGTGTTAGACAGAAGACGGAGATTGCATGAAGTGTTACACAGAAGACGGAGATCGCATGAAGTGTTAGACAGAAGACAGAGATTGCATGAAGTGTTACACAGAAGACGGAGATTGCATGAAGTGTTACACAGAAGACAGAGATTGCATGAAGTGTTAGACAGAAGACAGAGACTGCATGAAGTGTTACACAGAAGACGGAGATTGCATGAAGTGTTAGACAGAAGACAGAGACTGCATGAAGTGTTACACAGAAGACGGAGATTGCATGAAGTGTTAGACAGATGACAGAGACTGCATAACGTGTGAGACAGAAGACAGAGATTCCATGAAGTGTGAGACAGGTCTGCACTTAAGTTCACCTGGGAGATCAGAAAAGTCTCCACTCTTAACCCACCAGGCGGCGGCGACCGGGATTCGAACTCACGACCTTCCGATTTGGAGGCCGACGTCTTACCACCACGCCACTGCGCCCGCTATAACTTTCAACAAAATGTGACCTATGTGCCTGCAATTGTCTCATTTTCCACATTTTAACTCTCATTTCCTGCGCGTTTGAACGTTGCCTGACTCTTTCCCCCCAATGTAAAAGTCTCATTCCATAACCGTTTGATGTAAGCTTACATGTGTGATTTCTTTAGTTTAGGGAGGTAGAGGGGATGATGCAATTTATGTAGATGCACTTAAAACGGTCCTGAAAATCACGGATGCATTCTACAAGAATATTTATCAAAAAGTGACACGAACACCACCGAGGGAATTTCAGGCAAACATCAAACTGAATACAATAGCAGCTGGAATTACCCACAGCAAGGTTAGCAAGTTTCTATGGATCTTTCAATTTGTCCCATTTGGTGGGTGTAGTTTTAAGCCGTTTTAAGGCAACGGAGCGAATAAATCTGGTAATTCCTTGAAATGTAACATTCCTCTAAGGACTTAAGAAACAGTATCTACTCTGTATGAATTGAAACCTTTTTTGAGGGAAATTTCGTGTTGGGGTGTGATGGGTCAAGTCTACAGTCAATGGTATTTAACAAATATATTCGGGAAAACTACCGTTTAAGTGTGACTTTTTTGAATTTCTGTTTAGTCATAGATAAGAAAGTTACCTCCCTTTGTGTGTACAGGCAAGCACAAGACCAAGTACGCACGAAAAAGATCATGTAACCCATGTCAGAGTTCGGTGGGTTATAGAAACACGAAAATATCCAGCATACCTCCCCCGAAATCGGCGTATGCTGCCGGACTGGCGGGGTATTTGTCCGCTCAATTTGTATACATATATTAACTGTCTGATTTGTTACCTTTTTTTGTTAAAGTTATATCTTTGTTTCAAAGCCCTCTGGGCTTAAAACAAAAAAATACTTGACTTGACTTGACTTGACTTGGTAAAAACGGTCATACTCGTAAAATTCCTCTCGCGCAAAAAACATGAGTGAACGTGGGAGTTTCAGATCATGAACGAAGAAGAAGAGAAGAACAGTGATCGACTGTCGTTTTCTGCTGAAATAGGGAGTATCAAATCAACCCTTGCTATTTACAATGTGACATATGTAACTGGTCTTTTAGACAAGAAAAACGAAAAGGTTTTGCGATTACTATAGAAAAGCAAGCTAATTAATGTTGTATTAGTTTGGGAAATCAGGCTTTTAATTTTCATTGGTTTGGAAACGTTTGAGAATGCCAAGACAAAGAAGCAGCTGGACTTGCGTGGATATATTGAGGATAAAGCCATCTCATCTTGTCATAATTACTTTCTGACTGTAACCTTTGTTGAGGGGCTTGCAGTGAAGACACAAGGGAATGAAACAATGATTTAATACTGACAAGTGATGAAATGAAGTAATGACAATAAGTAGAGGTTACATGCCGAGTCTCAGTGATTATCAAAAATAATGGTCGAAGTTAGCGGATCATGAAAAATGCGAGCTTCAGCGAGCTTTTTCATGACCGCGAACTGAGACCATTATTTTTAATAATCACTGAGACGAGGTATGTAACCTCTTTATTCCTCCTTTCTTCAGTTATTCAAAGAAAAGAGGAGTTTTTGTGCGAAAGTTTGATCTAATCCAAATCACTCAACCAGTCTACCTGCGCTGGCGATTGAATAATGCGCGGTTGTATAGTTCAGTGAAAATCAATCAATTCTGTTAACACTTCTTGTCAGTTTCCCTGTTTTGGACTAAAATCAAGTACACAGTTATGTTGTTATTCTGCTGTGCCGGTAAAGGCAGATAGTGTGTGTTCTGGTCATGTTTTGGTATCGCTTAGGAAATGTTCTTTCTTCGAATGGGACAAGCAGACGAACTTTTGCACCCGTGTTCCAACGTTAAAAACTGTATGAATTTCCGTTTTCTGGGGAAAAATAGTGTATGAAACCGCTGTAGGCCTATGTTCTTTAAATTGATGCGATGTGTGCATTTGGTTGCGTGTGATCTGTTTATAAAATGAAATATTGTCAAAAACTAATCGTCGGATTGCAGTCTCTTGTCCAAGCAACTCAGTTCAGAAAATTTGGAAGGGGAACTACTCTTGTCGTTCGAGAGTTACTTGCCTTGGGAGTTTGCGTGCACTCATAAGAGATCTAAAGCGAGTTTCTCTGCACTGATCGTTAGATTTTGGATTTAGAAAACAACCAAACTCATAGATTTTATATGGAGATTAATGTGTTCAAGCCTGTAGTTGCCAGTTTAAATGCAGTATGTTCGTATTGTTTGGTCTGGAGATGTATATTTCGTACATTGGAGCGTTCGGAACTTTTCAATCGCTAAAGTAGTTCCCTCAAAGTCTAACTTATCAACCTGTGAGCTATCGAGGATTCAGGCCCGTTGTTGGGTAAGTGATTTTGGTTGTTGGGTAAGTTACCGAAAAATAACTAGCCCTACACCTTTACAGAGAGAAAGAAGCAGAGGGGGGAATAAAATTGGTTTCCAAACCAAGACAGTAATGACAATAAAATGAAGCAAGATAAGCGATGTGTAATTAGTGTTAGTTTGTGCACTTAAAAGACCGCTGGGTCGATATAGTTTTGAACGATACGTTTTGTTTTGTCAATAATTAAACGTTCTAATAATATACCTTTCTTGTTTTTTGAGTTGGAATGTTGGCAGTCTGTTTGTTTTTGAATTTTGAATGTTGGAATGTTGGAATGTTGGCAGTCTGTTTTTGGATTTGGAATGTTGGAATGTTGGAATGTTGGCAGTCTGTTTGTTTTTGGATTTTGAATGTTGGAATGTTGGAATGTTGGCAGTCTGTTTGTTTTTGGATTTTTAATCATCTAGTTCTTAAGCGGGCTTTTATTGCCGAATACATCGTCATTTACACCATTACATATGTGACCCTCCACCACGAAATGAGTCGCATGTCACCTCGCGCGGTTCTGCGCTAGGCTTAATATAAGTCCGGGGAGTGTCTGGTAACAGTGTGAGGGTCACCTTAGTCACAGGCTTATAACTCAAACAGTTTTCGCTCTTTTCTAAAACGGTTTTCACCACTGGATAGAGCATAAACAACTCTTTAGGAAAATGTAAAAATATGAAAATCATGCAAAGGTGACATGCGACTCATTCCGTGGTGGAGGGTCACATTTATGTCCAGAGTTGTAAGCCACCGGTAAGAGACACGTCAACTATATAGGAGTCTGACAGCTTCCGGTGCAGAGCTGCTGGGAGTCTATTTGTATCGCTAAGTTCATTTCACTAATAGTCCCATTGATAATTCATCAAGATTATATTCACACTGTACATGAAACAGCCTGGGTAATCTGAATATGTGTTAAATAATAGAGCTACTAATGTTATCTCATTGCCACCTGTCTGTCTCTCGCTCGCATGATTCTGTATGTAGGTATCTTTCCCTGTCTGCCACCCTGTCGTTCTCTGTCTTTCTAATCGCAAAACCTTTTCGTTTTTCTTGTCTAAAAGACCAGTTACATATGTCACATTGTAAATAGCAAGGGTTGATTTGATACTCCCTATTTCAGCAGAAAACGACAGTCGATCACTGTTCTTCTCTTCTTCTTCGTTCATGATCTGAAACTCCCACGTTCACTCATGTTTTTTGCGCGAGAGGAATTTTACGAGTATGACCGCTTTTACCCCGCCAGTCCGGCAGCATACTCCGATTTCGGGGGAGGCATGCTGGATATTTTCGTGTTTCTATAACCCACCGAACTCTGACATGGGTTACATGATCTTTTTCGTGCGTACTTGGTCTTGTGCTTGCATGTACACACAAAGGGGGATAAGGCACTAGCAGGTCTGGCCTGGGAGATCAGAACAATCGGAAAAATGTCCACCCTTAACCCACCAGGCGGCCGCGGCAGGGATTTGAGCTCACGACCTCCCCATCAGGAGGCACATGTCTTATCCACTACGCCCGTCGATCACTGTTCGATAATTGCATACGTGCACGGTCGTGTACATATTTTAGTGAATCTTTTATTACTCTAACACTTAAATGTTCTACTTAAGAGAATTTCTAATCTACCAAACGGGGAGAGAGAGAGAGAGAGAGAGAGAGAGAGAGAGAGAGAGAGAGAGAGAGAGAGAGAGAGAGAGAGAGAGAGAGAGAGAGCGTCAGAGAGAGAGAGAGAGAGAGAGAGAGAGAGAGAGAGAGAGAGAGAGAGAGAAAATAAGAGAGAGAGAGTGAGAGAGAGAGAGAGACACTGACACTGATTTTATTGTGTAGGCAAACGACCCATTTACAAACATGGTGGACAATAGATGCAATTAAAGAGATAGCTAACATCACACACAACAACAAAAAAACATTGTTTAACATACCCACGACTTCCAAGTACTGGAGGCAGCAACATCAATATCTTGACAATAGGTTACCCCCACCTACTAGCACCCACACACAAAACATGATAATATTGTTACGCTTTGAACGAGTTTTTAAACAATCGGTAACTTTGAAATCTGTCACTTGACTGATTTTTGATTAACCATTCTTCTGTAAAGCGGTCAATCAATTTCTGTTTAAAACAGTAAAGGATTCATTTTCCACTCCGTTCTCCCACACATTTTCAAAACAATATTGTTCGAGGCAATTATGATACAAAGAATTGTCCTGTACACTTACGTCTGACTGCATTATTGTGAGAATTTGTCCAGGAAATCTTGACTCTGGCATTTTCTTAATTTTAAACCAATATTCATAAACAGAGAGTGAGCTAGAAAGAGAGAGAAAGAGAGAGAGAGAGAGAGAGAGAGAGAGAGAGAGAGAGAGAGAGAGAGAGAGAGAGAGAGAGAGAGAGAGAGAGAGAGAGAGAGAGAGAGAGAGAGAGACAGAGACAGAGAGAGAGAGAGATTGGGAAGAGGGAGAGTGAAAGAAAGAGAGCGAGAGAGAAAGAGAGAGCGAGAGAGAAAGAGAGGGGCTGACAGCCAGAAATAATGACAGCCAGCCAGCCAGACAGAAAGAGAGAGAGAGAGAGAGAGAAAGAAAGAGAGAGAGAGAGAGAAAGAGACACAGAGAGCGAGAAAGAGAGAGAGATCGAGAGAGAGATAAAGAGAGAGAGAGAGAGAGAGAAAAAAAGAGAGAGAGAGAGAAAGAGAGAGAGTGAAAACTCGAAAAGAGAAGAGAGAGAGAGAGAGAGAGAGAGAGAGAGAGAGAGAGAGAGAGAGAGAGAGAAAGAAAGAGAGAGAGAGAAAAAGAGAGAGTGAGAACTCGAAAAGAGAAAAAAGAGAGAGGGAGAGGCGTACGACGTCCAGACAGCCAGACGACAAGAGACTGAGAGACAGAGTAGATGAGGTGTTAAGAGCAGACAACCAAGTTAGGAATAACCTTTTATCTTACATACCTGAGAGAGACCACTCATGAGATAGCAATATCGTTTAAACCACACGTGTGTATGTCATGTAAATGAGGTCGTGTCAAACTAGTCTGGCAGGGACCTGATTTACCATTGCTTATGAGACCGAAGTCACCGAGACAAACGTCATTATGAAAACCCTTTTGTGCCTGCTGTTTCCCCTGGAAGAATGGTTAGAATTTACACAGACGTTTTATTTCTTTGACGTCAAAGATTGCACGAGGCTTTGGAAGTGATCGAGGTTCTAAAAGAAGCGTCTTCAATTTGGACACCTCGACTGCGGGACGTTTTGAGTAAAATATACGTAAGTACAGCACGTTGGATAAACTCGTTGCTTTTTCAAATATTGAAAAGCTCGCTTTCGCTCGCAGTTCAATATTTAAGAAAGCAAGTCGTGTAAGTCTGATACAACACAGCAAGCCATGTATAGTATTCTCTATTTTGGTAATAGACAAAAATAGACGAAGTGTAAATCAGAAATAAGAACATTTGTAACAAATACAACACGCAGAAAACCATTTCATTTTGTTTTTAAACAACGGTGAAAACATTGTGATTGTCCAGATGCAAAAATAAATCAGGGCCAGCAACCTCTTGAAAGCAAATCTGAGAAAGAGCAACAACAACGTCAATGACAACAACTAACCAGAGCTCAAAGTAATAGACTAAGCTGCCAAGAGTAAACAATAACAGCACTTTATAAAGCACTTAAAGATAAGAAAGACATGCACACAAAACAAATGAAGACGACAAACGAAGAGAATAAGACTTCTCAAATTTGCCACCACTTTGCGGAAATAGAACTAGAACGAATTGTTCGAATAAGCTTGCTGAATAAAAAAGAGAAAAAAATAAAGAATGGTAGGGTATTGAAAAGTTTACATTTCTAGTACGTCGACCAAGTGTCAGACAGACACACTTATGATACAAATGATGAGCGTATCTCAAGATGTTCGACGAAACTCGCTTGCAAGATGAGAAATCTTTCTTTCTTTATTTATTTGGTGTTTAACGTCGTTTTCAACCACGAAGGTTATATCGCGACGAGGGAAAGGGGGAGATGGGATAGGGGAAAGGGGGGAGATGGGATAGAGCCACTTGTTAAGTGTTTCTTGTTCACAAAAGCACTAATCAAAAAATTGCTCCAGGGGCTTGCAACGTAGTACAATATATGACCTTACTGGGAGAATGCAAGTTTCCAGTACAAAGGACTAAACATTTCTTACATACTGCTTGACTAAAATCTTTACAAACATTGACTATATTCTATACAAGAACCACTTAACAAGGGTTAAAGGAGAAACAGAATCCGTTAGTCGCCTCATACGACATGCGGGGTGCAGAGAAATAAGGATGTGGAAAAGAAGACTTTTGGTAAGTGAAATAAAGGTGATGGATCCAGTCAGGTAGAAATAAGACAACAAGAAAAGAATTGGAAAACTGCAGGGAATAGTAGGGAGAGTTTTCTTGGAAGGAAATATAGGTGAAAGGACTGGTAAGGCAGAAATAAGACAAAAGAAGAGAAGAAACAGAACCGTTAGTCGCCTCTTACGACATGCTGGGTAGCATCGGGTAAATTCTTTCTAGTCCCAACCAATATGGGACTCCCCCTAACCCGCGGGGGGTAGATGAGAAATGACGAGATTGTTTGAATAAGACTTCTAAAGTTTGCCTACAGTTAGGTGAATGAAAAATTAAGAGATTGGTTGAACAAGACTGCTCAAGTTTGCCTGCAGATAGGTGAATGAAAAATGAAGAGATTGGTTGAATAAGACTGCTCAGGTTTGCCTACAGTTGGGTGAATGAGAAATTAAGAGATTGGTTGAATAAGACTGCTCAAGTTTGCCTGCAGATAGGTGAATGAAAAATGAAGAGATTGGTTGAACAAGACTGCTCAAGTTTGCCTGCAGATAGGTGAATGAAAAATGAAGAGATTGGTTGAATAAGACTGCTCAGGTTTGCCTACAGTTGGGTGAATGAAAAATGAAGAGATTGGTTGAACAAGACTGCTCAAGTTTGCCTGCAGATAGGTGAATGAAAAATGAAGAGATTGGTTGAATAAGACTGCTCAGGTTTGCCTACAGTTGGGTGAATGAGAAATTAAGAGATTGGTTGAATAAGACTGCTCAAGTTTGCCTGCAGATAGGTGAATGAAAAATGAAGAGATTGGTTGAACAAGACTGCTCAAGTTTGCCTGCAGATAGGTGAATGAAAAATGAAGAGATTGGTTGAATAAGACTGCTAAAGTGTGACAACAGTTAGAAGAGTGAGAAACGAGAGATTGTTCGAATAAGACTGTTCAATTAGTTTGCCTACAGTTAGGAGAGTGAGAAATGAAAAGACGTTATGAATAAAACTGTTAAAGTTTGCCAAACGTTATGGAAATGTAAAACGAAGAGATTGTTCGAATAAGACTCTTCTTCTTCTTCTTCTTCTTCTTCTTCTTCTTCTGCGTTCGCGGGCTGAAACTCCCACGTACACTCGTGTGGGTTTTTTTTGGTTTTTTTTTGCACGAGTGGAATTTTACGTGTATGACCGTTTTTTAACCCCGCCATTTAGGCAGCCATACGCCGTTTTCGGAGGAAGCATGCTGGGTATTTTCGTGTTTCTATAACCCACCGAACTCTGACATGGATTACAGGATCTTTTTCGTGCGCACTTGGTCTTGTGCTTGCGTGTACACACGTGGGTGTTCGGACACCGAGGAGAGTCTGCACACAAAGTTGACTCTGAGAAATAAATCTCTCGCCGAACGTAGACTGTTCAAGTTTGCCTACAGTTAGAAGAGTGAGAAAAGAAAAGACGTTATGAATAAAACTGTTGAATTTTGCCAACAGTTAGGGGAATGAGAATCGAATAGATTGCTTTAATACGACTGCTACAGTTTGCAAACAGTTACGGGAATGCAATTCAAAGAGATTGTCATCCTTGACACGTAGGGTTTCGACTTAACTTTTGTGTTCCCTTCGGGTAACGTTCCTGACTTTGCTTTTTGAAATTGGTTTAATTTAAATTTGTGTAATGTTAAACTTGTGGGGTCCTGATTTGGTCTATATGGTCCGCTGGACCCAAAAAGCAACAACTATCAAATCAAATCTAAGAGATTGTCTCCATGCGACTGCTAAAGTTAGTCAACAGTTATGAGACTGAGAATTCGAGCAGATACTTGGATTAAGACTACTAAAATATATGCCAACAGGGAAATGTGGAGAAGAGCAAAAACGAAGCAGATACAGAAGTAGAATAACGAATGATGATGAGGAAGAGGAGGAGAGAGAGGAGGAGGACTGTGGACAAGAAGAAAGACAGAGAGAAAAAGATTCACCCGCCAAACAAATATATATATATATATATATACAAAAAAACAATCCAAGCAAGAACAAATAGCAAACTGTTACCTTCATGGTGATTGTTTCCCCTTCGGTCTCTCAAACGGTAGGAAGTTGAAAAGTGGGCGACTTTAAGGTTTTGAGATAGTGTTCGTGGTGCCTAAAAAGTCAAACTTTTCTTTGACGAACTGGGACAATTCTCCCAGCGAACTAAACTGTCAGGGTTAAACTACTGATAACACTTAATTTCACTTCCAGAAATAATCCCTAGCAAAATTCAAAGACCCAAATCACGTTTTCAACAAATCTCTTGACAATTTTTTCTCAACAAATTTCTGACAACTGAGTATTTCTCTACAAATCTCGGACAGTCGTTTCTTCTACAAATCTCTTAGGTCTTGGGTGTTATCAGTCCTGTAAAAAGCCTCCAGCCTTCTTCTTCAAATCTTGTGTCAGTTTCCTTTCCGAATTGCACGGGACAAGGCGCATAAAGTGCTGTCAATCAGGGCGCGTACGTGCAGCCCGTGGTGCGGTGAAAGCGACAAGGACAAAGGAACCAGTCAGAGACACTCTCTCATAGCTCTCACTATTCTATCTGCGAGGGAGCGTGTGCCCGCGAGGATTGATATATAGACGCCGATTGGTTTACCGCAAAGCTCGCGGGAGAGACTTGTACTGGAGTTAGTGTCGTCGGTATTTAATACACTTTTCGTGGCAAGTACCTAACGACTCAGTCAATGCGCTATTATTTCTGTCACACGAGGCAGGGATATAGGAGTGTGCGTGTGTGGGGGGGGGGAGAAACGGAGATTGTTTTTGGTCTCTGAGAGAAAGGTGGAGCAGGGTTGTATATTCGAGAAACAAAGACACACAAGGAGAGAGAGAGGGAGAGAGAGATAGAGAGAGGGAGAGAGAGGTAGAGAGAGAGGTCAGGGGGAGGAAGAGAGGGGGAGGGAGAGAGGGAGAGAGAGAGAGGGAGAGAGAGAGAGGGGAGGGAGAGAGAGAGAGAGGGAGATAGAGAGAGGGAGGGAGAGAGAGGTGGGAGAGAGAGAGGTGGGAGAGAGAGAGAGGGAGATAGAGAGAGGGGGAGAGAGAGAGAGAGGGGAGAGAGAGAGAGAGAGTTGTAGGCGTATGGGAGTCAGCAGGCGGTGGATGAAGGGAACAATCAACATGACGGGTACATTAATTTTGACCATCAAACACGGATAGGTTCCGGGAATACGTGCGGGGGTGTTCGATTGAACATTGGAATTTCCTTTTTAAAGTTTGTTGAGTCATGTGACATCAGAGTCCCACTCATATTAATTTTAGGCAAGACTAGAAAAGAGTTCCAGCTTAACGGATGGATACATTCATGTTATTTGTATTTTTGACCAAATTAGGACATTTGATACAGATCTTTGCAGTCATTGTTCCCTCGTGGTTGGGATGGAAGTGGGTGTGCGCGCGTGCAAGGATTATATTACGTAATTATGATGTCGAACCTGACGTGAGGCTGACTACAATGTGTCTTGTACTGGTAAAACCTGAATTTGACGAATTCTGTAAATCGCTCTTGTGTTGTTGTTTTTTGCCTGTAGAAGAGCCGTATAACCTGAACCTTGGAGAAACACTGACCGAGACGGTAAAAAGTGTAAAATGTCTGTGTACAAGTCTGTAAAAAGTCTGATCTGTGTAAAACGTCTTATTTTCGTCAACAGTACACATAACATTTATGTATCGATCATACGTATATAAGCCTAAGTCCATCTGTCGGCATTACAGAATAAAAACTGAACTCGTTCCATATTTTCATCCGGACAAGTAAGTCCTGGGATTACCGAAACCCTTCGGTTGAGACAGCGCTGATTCCGTGGTCTTAGTAACAGAAACTAATTTGCATAAAAAGAAATGTCTTCGATTTTTGAGCGTATTTGTTAGGAAATGGTCAATAATACAAAATTGCAGTCATGTTTTAATCTGTTAATGCAATTTGACTTTCATCAATGCAATTTGAGTTTCAGCATATATTTATTTGAAAAATCCCACTGCCTCTAAGAATATTTTGACCAAAAAGGCAATCAAATAAAATGTAAAAATAGAAATGCAGTCGTCACAGTGTCGCTTCTTCCTTTTTAAAAGCCGGATATGCCGTCGTCAAAGACATTTATCGAAAAAAAACGAGAAAAAAAGTATGTGGATAATTACTGGTAGAATTTGTATGTACACTTTCATTAGGTTTCTGTGACTTGCTGCACAACCACACACACACACGCACACGCACACACACACACACACACACACACACACACACACACACACACACACACACACACACAATTTACAGTAATAAAAAATAGCTGGGACAGACCAACTATCAGGAGAAGAAGAATTATGATGGTTTCGTTAGAAGCTTCCACTCGCATAAGTTGATGGATATTGCACGAAACGACAAAACTGTTGCAAGTGCAGAGAAATCAGAGATTATTAATTGGCTCACTTGAATGTCGCATATGTATTGATAAACTATGTGTGTGGGTGGGAGATGGGAGAGAAAGGGAGGGGGTGGACGTGGGTGTGCGCGCGTGCAAGGTTTAGATTAAATATGACGTCGAACCTGACGTGAGGCTGATTACAACATTTTTGTAACAAGTTAACGTGGGCACGCAATATCTACTGGTAAAGCCTAATTTAGACGAATTCTGGAAATAACTCTTGTCGTGGTTTGTTTGTGTGTGTGTGTGTGTGTGTGTGTGTGTGTGTGTGTGTGTGTGTGTGTGTGTGTGTGTGTGTGTGTGTGTGGGTGTGTGTGTGTGTGTGTGTGTGTATATATCGTGAATCCGAGGCAAGATTGACGTGTTTCATTTAATGACAATAATGATAATAATAATAATAATAATAATAATAATAATAATAATAAAAATTGTCAGTAAGTACTGGTGTCACATGACTGATGTGAACCAGTTGATTGGCTAATGGCGATGCGCTAAAACTGTTAGCGCACTCAGGCTTGGAGTGCGCTAACTTTTCCACAGAGCGTATTCTTCCGCCCTTTGCCTAAGCGAGACTGTACTCTCATCCTCAGAATTAATTAATGACATGTAGCTTATATTCTCCACAATACCAAAATACCATAAATTTCCTGCTTCTCAATTAAAGCAGAAGTGGGTTTTTTTCTGACAGATTGCATGTGCTTGTGCCACAGTTGCCACTGATCTAAAAATAGAACCCGCTGTGTCTAATTTTTCAGTTTCGACTTGCGAAGAATCTTCTCATAATTATGCCGTAGCTTATTATCCACATTACCAAATGATGAGTTAGTATACAATTCCCAGCAGCTAACAGAAAACACAAGTGTTATTCCGATAACGTACCAGCTAGATCAGCATTTGGAAGTGGACTGACTCGATCGACTCTGTCATACGTAGCAGACAACACTGAAATACGACTGCATCAGTTCAGTAAATGAATGGTTTCCGAATTATTATTTCAAGGCAAGAACAATCGTAATCGAAAACGTGTAGGGTTCAGAACGTTCTTACCATATATAAGACTTATTACCAGCCTGCCTCATGCGTGCAGACTCAGTGCAGACTGCAGTCGTTCCATTGCCCAGGTTGGCAGGTAGCCTAGCAGACGACATAAACCCCGCTCAGCAAATTAACATGTTGGGCAAATGTGAACGAAAAAACGATGGGGATATAATACGTGTAGGGTTCAGAGCATTCTTACCGTTCATATTTAGTATCAGACTCCCCGATGAGTGAAGATAGATCATAGAACACGAGAAATATGCCACATTTGTTTTGAAAATGTGCGAACCGTCGAGTCCCGCTTTGAGTCAATTCAAGGGGAGTCACTCCGCATAGTCAATCCGTCGAAGCTCGACTGGAGGTTTCGAATCGCAAATAATGAAGAGCCTTTCTCCGAGTTCAAATGAGGTCTCTCTGAAAGATCATCACTGTTCAGATTAACGCTACACTGGAATTTACCAACAGAAATTAAAATGCGTGTGACGAAAGCACGACACACTTGAGACACCCCACACAAAAGTAGATCTTTACTGTGCACGACCTGACCACACAGTTATGCCTATTCAAATGCGCATTGCAAAATGTGCGTTAGGAATCTTCTTTTTTCTATGGCGGTACTGACAATATCGTTATTGAAACAATCCCAGTGCACTAAGGGATTTATAGAGCAAATCTCGAAAATAATTATTGAACTCAGCGCTATGCGCTTCGTTCAATAATGAATTTTATCGATTTGCTCTATAAATCCCTTAGTGCACTGGGATGTCTCAATAACTTAAATAATAATAATAATAATAATAATAATAATAATAATACGAGATTTTATAACGCGCACATATCTCACCACAAGGCGACTCAAGGACTATATATATAGCTCCATTACCCTTGTTGACACGCCCCCTTTGGCTACGGTGTTTTATTGAAAACAGTGGACATGTCTTTCAGGCATGGGAATTAAAAAATGTAAAAAAAAAAAAGCCTTTCGGCGGGCAATGCCTATGCCTGGTCTATAACAAGTGGAATTGTGTACATCTTATGAAACTGTGTCTTAATTGCTGTATCGGAATACGACCGCCGAAGAATTGAGAGCAATTCTGAAAATGAACAGATATGATCTGTTGGATCAGACGGGCGCAGTGGCGTGGTGGTAAGACATCGGCCTCCTAATCAGGAGGTCGTGAGTTCGATTCCCGGTCGCTGCCGCATGGTGGGTTAAGAGTGGAGATTTTTCCGATCTCCCAGGTCAACTTATGTGCAAACCTGCTAGTGACTTAACCCCCTTCGTGTGTACACGCAAGCACAAGCGCACGGAAAAGATCCTGTAATCCATGTCAGAGTTCGGTGGGTTATAGAAACACGAAAATACCCAGCATGCCTCCCCCGAAATCGGCGTATTCTGCCTGAATTGCGGGGTAAAAACGGTCATATATGTAAAAATCCACTCGTGCTAAAAATATGAGTGAACGTGGGAGTCTAAGCCCATGAACGAAGAAGAAGAAGAAGAAGAAGAAGGTCTGTCGGATCTGACCACCAAACAAACAAGTTAATTCCGCCATTTAAAAAAATGGTCAACGTTAAAACAAGTTTAACTGCAAGTGCTTGATTATTTGAGAATAGTTTATCACGTTTCCACATGTTTTGCCTTAAATTCCTTTATTTGTTTCCTAAATATGAACACCCAGGTTTTGGTAGGTGAATGTCAGCAATCACTGGTAAGAACAGTTCCTTTTCTCCAGCCATGATGCACGCGGAATAGACTTTTTCTTCTTCTTCTTCTGCGTTCGTGGGCTGAAACTCCCACGTACACTCGTGTTTTTGCACGAGTGGAATTTTACGTGTATGACCGTTTTTACCCCGCCATTTAGGCAGCCATACGCCGCTTTCGGAGGAAGCATGCTGGGTATTTTCGTGTTTCTATAACCCACCGAACTCTGACATGGATTACAGGATCTTTTTCGTGCGCACTTGGTCTTGTGCTTGCGTGTACACACGAAGGGGGATAAGCCACTAGCAGGTCTGCACATAAGTTGACCTGGGAGATCGGAAAAATCTCCACACTTAACCCACCAGGCGGCCGCGGCCGGGATTCGAACCCTCGACCTTTCGCTTTGGAGGCCGACGTCTTACCACCACGCCACAGCGCCCGTCGGAATAGACAAAATGCGGAAATAACTCTGCCAGGTTTGTGTGGGTTGTGAAAGATATTTTTTTTAAGAGAATTTGTGTCCTACAGGCATGGTGTGTCAGCCTCTTAAAGGTGGTCGTCTACATTTGTGCTTTTTTTTCAATAATCTTATGGTTAGATTTCGCTAAAAAGTTGTCAGATGATGAATGAACCATGGGGAAAAAAGTTATAGAAAAAAAAATATATGTAAAAAAAAAATTTATTTTTGGGTAGCGTGACTCACGCTTCCAATATTTTGTTTTCTGTTTGCTGAGAACATGTGCTTTGCCTAAAAATACTGACCAATCAAATTCATGTCACTATGCTTATTGCCACGCCCAAACAAGTGCAGCAACAGTTTGACACTGGAGCGCTGTCCACGCTTTTTTTTAAACGCACGAAATGCACGGGATTTGAGAGGAGTTTTGCGCTTGGCATTTTCCAAATAAGGATATCTTACTATGAGTACTACGCTGGAATACTACAATGAATTTTCAAACGGCTACACTGGCTTCGTCTTTCCTGATCGAAAGGGGGTGTATTGTTGATATTTGTAGATAATAAACTCTGCATTTTAATGGTCAAATGGCGATTTCGGTATAAAAATGTAGACAAGGACCTTTAAGGACAGGACTGGGTTAATATGATTTTTCAGAAAAAAAAGAAAAAAAAAGTTGTGAAAGAGTGAATACTCTTGCTTTAAAAAGGCAAACTTTCCCACACGTGGGCAAGGGGCAGCGTGTTGGGAGACACTCCCCTCGCTAGTGACTGGCCTATAATGTCACGTGGGAAAGATTGACTCAATAAACGCAAATCACTCTTTCACGCCCATTACAAAGCCGACAGAGTTATTTCACCATTCCAACGTCATTGAGCGAAAACGATACCATAGTCATTAGGATGCTCGCCGCCAAAAAAACACAAAAAAAGAGCCAAAAAAGTTGGGTTGAAGCAGCCTGCATGCAACTGAGGTAAAAAATAAAAAAATAAAAATAAAATTAAAAAAAAGATACCATAGTCATTGCAGAGAACAAATTGTTCTCCCAAGTCCAGCTTTTGTATTTTATCGGGAGACTGACACTTTTCAGGCGGCTCTAGTCCCCCCACGTGTATTCATTTGCTTCTGCTCGTTGCCACTGCTATATCTGGACGGTTTCATGTGTAATTTACCATGTGTTAACCCGTGATTTGAAACGCTACATCGCCGCCTGACTTCAGGGAGTGATTATCTCCCTTTCTACATTGTGTTGGCGCTATTGCAGTTTTACAGTCCCTTTCATCTGGGTTCGGTTTGGTCGGCAGACGACAATAACTTTTGCTGCGCCAGGAATGAAAACCTCAAAGAGCACGGTAAAAATGCTCGCCAAAAGCGGGCATAAATATTTATAAGGTCGGAATGGAAGGTGTTGCTTACGACTGGTGAATGCTGCCAGGAAGATTTAATTTTCCTGATTAAATTCATTGTAAATATTTTTTTACGGGATAAATTGTGATCTTCTTCACTTTGCTTACTCACAAAAGCGTTAATTATAAAAACAAAACAGCAGCTTGACGTGTTAAAAACGCATTCGAAGACAAGTGGACATTATTTTCACTTTTTGTGTTGGAAAAATCGAATTTTATACATTTTAAAAATGAGTGTGCCTCGATCATCACAAAGATATAGATCTGCACGCAAAAAAGTTTGTTAAAGGTATCTAGTACAGTAAACCCCACCTTTTAATCGTAGGTCAGTCTCTAACACCAAAAACAACGCAAAAGACACGTTCGAACTGTCTAACTGCACAAGGTGAAAGCGTGTTATTTTGTCTCCCTGTTTTGGGAACTCCTGATTTTCCGCAAAAGAGACCTCTCCTTAGATTGGTTATGTCTACATTAGACGGGAAGAGCCTCAGGTGTCTAAACTGAACGCAATTGGAATGTTTACATGATTTTTGGGGGAGAAAAACAGGATGAAACAAGTCGCGTAAGGCGAAAATACAATATTTAGTCAAGTAGCTGTCGAACTCACAGAATGAAACGCAATGCCATTTTACTCGTAGCATCGTCAGTCCACCGCTCATGGCAAAGGCAGTGCAGTGAAATTGACAAGAAGAGCGGGGTAGTAGTTGCGCTAAGAAGGATAGCACGCTTTTCTGTACCTCTCTTTGTTTTAACTTTCTGAGCGTGTTTTTAATCCAAACATATCATATCTATATATTTTTGGAATCAGGAACCGACAAGGAATAAGATGAAAGTGTTTTTAAATTGATTTCGAAAAAAGAATTTTGATAATAATTGTTATATATTTAATTTTCAGAGCTTGTTTTTAATCCGAATATAACATATTTATATGTTTTTGGAATCAGCAAATGATGGAGAATAAGATAAACGTAAATTGGGATCGTTTTATAAATTTTTAATTTTTTTTACAATTTTCCGATTTTTAATGACCAAAGTCATTAATTAATTTTTAAGCCACCACGCTGAAATGCAATACCGAAGTCCGGGCTTCGTCGAAGATTACTTGACCAAAATTTCAACCAATTTGGTTGAAAAATGAGGGCGTGACAGTGCCGCCTCAACTTTCACGAAAAGCCGGATATGACGTCATCAAAGACATTTATCAAAAAAATGAAAAAAACGTTCGGGGATTTCATACCCAGGAACTCTCATGTCAAATTTCATAAAGATCGGTCCAGTAGTTTAGTCTGAATCGCTCTACACACACACACACACACACACACACACACACACACGCACACACACACACACACACGCACACACACACACACACGCACGCACATACACCACGACCCTCGTTTCGATTCCCCCTCGATGTTAAAATATTTAGTCAAAACTTGACTAAATATAAAAACACATACTATATATATATATATATGAAAATTTTGGATTTGTGAGTGAATGTGTCTTGGGGTGTCCTCTTATTGAGTGATTATTTGTCTGTCTGTTGACTTGTGTGCGTGTGTACATGTATCAGCGAGTGCGAAAGTCCGTGCATGTGTGTGTGTGTGTGTGTGTGTGTTTGGGGGGGATTGTTCAGTAGATTTAAGTTTATTGAAGAAAAAAAAGCTGTGAGCTCAAGAGGGCTTTTGAGATGTAAAAAGAAGTGTGGTAGGGTGGGGTGGGGGGGGGGGGGGG